>NC_136806.1:10748420-10778420 GCF_951216825.1 Electrona antarctica
TACTTTGTGGGATTAGTTTATGCAAATTAAGGTGCGTGGTATGCAAATGAAGGGGAGTGGTATGCAAATGAAGGGGCATAATATGCAAATGAAGGGGCGTGGTATGCAAATGAAGGGGAGTGGTATGCAAATGAAGGTGCGTGGTATGCAAATGAAGGGGCATGGTTCCGGCTACTTTGTGGGATTAGTTTATGCAAATGAAGGTGCGTGGTATGCAAATGAAGGGGAGTGGTATGCAAATTAAGGTGCGTGGTATGCAAATGAAGGGGCGTGGTATGCAAATGAAGGGGAGTGGTATGCAAATGAAGGGCATGTTTCTGCTACTTTGTGGGATTGGCTTATGCAAATGAAGGTGCGTGGCATGCAAATGAAGGTGCGTGATATGCAAATGAAGGGGCATGGTATGCAAATGAAGGGGCATGGTATGCAAATGAAGGGGCATGGTATGCAAATGAAGGGGAGTGGTATGCAAATTAAGGTGCGTGGTATGCAAATGAAGGGGCGTGGTATGCAAATGAAGGGGAGTGGTATGCAAATGAAGGGCATGTTTCTGCTACTTTGTGGGATTTGCTTATGCAAATGAAGGTGCGTGGCATGCAAATGAAGGTGCGTGATATGCAAATGAAGGGGCATGGTATGCAAATGAAGGGGCATGGTATGCAAATGAAGGGGCATGGTATGCAAATGAAGGGGCATGGTATGCAAATGAAGGGGAGTGGTATGCAAATGAAGGGGCATGGTATGCAAATGAAGGGGAGTGGTATGCAAATGAAGGGGAGTGGTATGCAAATGAAGGGGCATGGTTCCGGCTACTTTGTGGGATTAGTTTATGCAAATGAAGGTGCGTGGTATGCAAATGAAGGGGAGTGGTATGCAAATGAAGGGGCATGGTATGCAAATGAAGGAGCATGGTATGCAAATGAAGGGGAGTGGTATGCAAATGAAGGGGCATGGTATGCAAATGAAGGAGCATGGTATGCAAATGAAGGGGAGTGGTATGCAAATGAAGGGGCATGGTATGCAAATGAAGGAGCATGGTATGCAAATGAAGGGGAGTGGTATGCAAATGAAGGGGCATAATATGCAAATGAAGGGGCGTGGTATGCAAATGAAGGGGAGTGGTATGCAAATGAAGGGGAGTGGTATGCACATGAAGGGGCATGTTATGCAAATGAAGGTGCGTGGTATGCAAATGAAGGGGAGTGGTATGCAAACGAAGGCCGTGGCGACACCCACTAATTTGCATAAGCGACACCCACTAATTTGCATAGCCCTCACCCACAAAGTAGCCGAAACAACGCCCTTCACATTTTCATAACCCACTCCCACCAAGTAGCGGGAACATACGTACATGTCCCCCACATGATGACGTACATGTTCCATTCGCGACGACGTACATGGTCCCTCCACGATGACGTACATGTTCCCTCCACGATGACGTACATGTTCCCGCCACGATGGCGTACATGTCCCCTTCACGATGACGTACATGTTCCCTACATGATGATGTGCATGTTGCCTTCACGATGACGTACATGTTTCCTCCACGATGACGTACATGCTCCCGCCACGATGACGTACATGCTCCCTCCACGATGACGTACATGTTCCCTCCACGATGACGTACATGTTCCCTCCACGATGACGTACATGTTCCCTCCACGATGACGTACATGTTCCCTCCACGATGACGTACATGTTCCCGCCACGATGACGTACATGTTCCCTACATGATGATGTACATGTTCCATTCACGATGACGTACATGTTTCCTCCACGATGACGTACATGTTTCCTCCACGATGACGTACATGTTCCCTCCACGATGACGTGCATGTTCCCTACACGATGACGTACATGCTCCCTACACGATGGCGTTCATGTTTCCTCCACGATGGCGTTCATGTTTCCTCCACGATGACGTACATGCTCCCTCCACGATGACGTACATGTCCCCTCCACGGTGACGTACATGTTCCCGCCACGATGGCGTACATGTCCCCTTCACGATAACGTACATGTCCCCTTCACGATAACGTACATGTTCCCTACATGATGATGTACATGTTCCATTCACGATGACGTACATGTTTCCTCCACGATGACGTACATGTTTCCTCCACGATGACGTACATGTTCCCTCCACGATGACGTGCATGTTCCCTACACGATGACGTACATGCTCCCTACACGATGGCGTTCATGTTTCCTCCACGATGGCGTTCATGTTTCCTCCACGATGACGTACATGCTCCCTCCACGATGACGTACATGTCCCCTCCACGGTGACGTACATGTTCCCGCCACGATGGCGTACATGTCCCCTTCACGATAACGTACATGTCCCCTTCACGATAACGTACATGTTCCCTACATGATGATGTACATGTTCCATTCACGATGACGTACATGTTTCCTCCACGATGACGTACATGCTCCCTCCACGATGACGTACATGTTTCCTCCACGATGACGTACATGTTACCTACACAATGGCGTACATGTTCAATTCACGACGACGCGCATGTTCCCTCCACGATGACGTACATGTTCCCTCCACGATGACGTACATGTCCCCTCCACGATGACGTGCATGTTCCCTTCACGACGACGTGCATGTTCCCTCCACGATGACGTACATGTTCCCGTCACGATGACGTACATGTTCCCTACATGATGACGTAAATGCTCCATCTACGACGACGTGCATGTTCCCTCCACGATGACGTGCATGTTCCCTCCACGATGACGTACACGTTCCCTCCACGATGACGTACATGTTCCCTCCACGATGACATACATGTTTCCTCCACGATGACGTACATGTCCCCTTCACGATGACGTACATGTCCACGTCACGATGACGTACATGTTCCCTACATGATGGCGTACATGTTCAATTTACGACGACGCGCATGTTCCCTACACGATGGCGTTCATGTTTCCTCCACGATGGCGTTCATGTTTCCTCCACGATGACGTACATGCTCCCTCCACGATGACGTACATGTCCCCTCCACGGTGACGTACATGTTCCCGCCACGATGACGTACATGTCCCCTTCACGATAACGTACATGTCCCCTTCACGATAACGTACATGTTCCCTACATGATGATGTACATGTTCCATTCACGATGACGTACATGTTTCCTCCACGATGACGTACATGTTTCCTCCACGATGACGTACATGTTCCCTCCACGATGACGTGCATGTTCCCTACACGATGACGTACATGCTCCCTACACGATGGCGTTCATGTTTCCTCCACGATGGCGTTCATGTTTCCTCCACGATGACGTACATGCTCCCTCCACGATGACGTACATGTCCCCTCCACGGTGACGTACATGTTCCCGCCACGATGGCGTACATGTCCCCTTCACGATAACGTACATGTCCCCTTCACGATAACGTACATGTTCCCTACATGATGATGTACATGTTCCATTCACGATGACGTACATGTTTCCTCCACGATGACGTACATGCTCCCTCCACGATGACGTACATGTTTCCTCCACGATGACGTACATGTTACCTACACAATGGCGTACATGTTCAATTCACGACGACGCGCATGTTCCCTCCACGATGACGTACATGTTCCCTCCACGATGACGTACATGTCCCCTCCACGATGACGTGCATGTTCCCTTCACGACGACGTGCATGTTCCCTCCACGATGACGTACATGTTCCCGTCACGATGACGTACATGTTCCCTACATGATGACGTAAATGCTCCATCTACGACGACGTGCATGTTCCCTCCACGATGACGTGCATGTTCCCTCCACGATGACGTACACGTTCCCTCCACGATGACGTACATGTTCCCTCCACGATGACATACATGTTTCCTCCACGATGACGTACATGTCCCCTTCACGATGACGTACATGTCCACGTCACGATGACGTACATGTTCCCTACATGATGGCGTACATGTTCAATTTACGACGACGCGCATGTTCCCTCCACGATGACGTACATGTTCCCTCCACGATGACGTACATGTTCCCTTCACGATGACGTGCATGTTCCCTCCACGATGACGTGCATGTTCCCTTCACGACGACGTACATGTTCCCTACACGATGGCGTACATGTTCCCTACACGATGACGTACATGTTCCCTCCACGATGACATACATGTTCCCTCCACAATGACGTACATGTTCCCTACACGATGGCGTACATGTTCCCTCCACGATGACGTACATGTTTCCTCCACGATGACGTACATGCTCCCTCCACGATGGCGTACATGTTTCCTCCACGATGACGTACATGTTCCCTCCACGATGACGTGCATGTTCCCTACACGATGACGTACATGCTCCCTTCACGATGACGTACATGCTCCCTTCACGATGACGTACATGTTCCCTCCACGATGACGTACATGTCCCCTTCACGATGACGTACATGTCCACGTCATGATGACGTACATGTGCCCTACATGATGGCGTACATGTTCAATTTACGACGACGTGCATGTTCCCTCCACGATGACATACATGTTTCCTCCACGATGACGTACATGTTCCCTACACGATGGCGTACATGTTCCCTCCACGATGACGTACATGTTTCCGCCACGATGACGTACATGATCCCTCCACGATGACGTACATGTTTCCTCCACGATGACGTACATGTCCCCTCCACGATAACGTGCATGTTTCCCACACGATGACGTACATGCTCCCTTCACGATGACGTACATGTTCCCTCCACGATGACGTGCATGTCCCCTTCACGATGACGTACATGTCCACGTCACGATGACGTACATGTTCCCTACATGATGGCGTACATGTTCAATTTACGACGACGTGCATGTTCCCTCCACGATGACGTACATGTTCCCTCCGCGATGACGTACATGTTCCCTCCACGATGACGTACATGTTGCCTCCATGATAACGTACATGTCCCCTTCACGATGACGTACATGTTCCCTTCACGATGACATAAATGTTCCATCTACGATGACGTGCATGTTCCCTTCACGACGACGTGCATGTTCCCTCCACGATGACGTACATGTTCCCGTCACGATGACGTACATGTTCCCTCCACGATGACGTACATGTTTCCTCCACGATGACGTACATGTCCCCTTAACGATGACGTGCATGTTCCCTTCACGATGACGTGCATGTTCCCTTCACGATGACGTACATGTTCCCTACACGATGACGTGCATGTTCCCTACACGACGACGTACATGTTCCCTACACGACGACGTACATGTTCCCTACACGACGACGTACATACCACTCCCCTTCATTTGCATACCACGCCCCTTCATTTGCATACCAATCCCCTTCATTTGCATGTCACGCCCCTTCATTTGCATAAACCAATCCCGCAAAGTAGCCGAAACATGCCCTTCATTTGCATACCACTCCCCTTCATTTGCATACCACGCACCTTAATTTGCATACCACTCCCCTTCATTTGCATGCCACGCCCCTTCATTTGCATAAACCAATCCCACAAAGTAGCCGAAACATGCCCTTCATGTGCGTGGTATGCAAATGAAGGGGAGTGGCCCCTTCATTTGCATACCACGCACCTTCATTTGCATGCCACGCCCCTTCATTTGCATAAACCAATCCCCTTAATTTGCATGCCACGCCCCTTCATTTGCATATCACGCACCTTCATTTGCATGCCACGCACCTTCATTTGCATAAGCCAATCCCACAAAGTAGCAGAAACATGCCCTTCATTTGCATACCACTCCCCTTCATTTGCATACCACTCCCCTTCATTTGCATGCCACGCCCCTTCATTTGCATAAACCAATCCCACAAAGTAGCCGAAACATGCCCTTCATGTGCGTGGTATGCAAATGAAGGGGAGTGGCCCCTTCATTTGCATACCACGCACCTTCATTTGCATGCCACGCCCCTTCATTTGCATAAACAAATCCCCTTCATTTGCATACCATGCCCCTTCATTTGCATATCACGCACCTTCATTTGCATGCCACGCACCTTCATTTGCATAAGCCAATCCCACAAAGTAGCAGAAACATGCCCTTCATTTGCATACCACTCCCCTTCATTTGCATACCACGCCCCTTCATTTGCATACCACGCACCTTATTTGCATACCACTCCCCTTCATTTGCATACCACGCACCTTAATTTGCATACCACTCCCCTTCATTTGCATGCCACGCCCCTTCATTTGCATAAACCATTCCCACAAAGTAGCCGAAACATGCCCTTCATGTGCGTGGTATGCAAATGAAGGGGAGTGGCCCCTTCATTTGCATACCACGTACCTTCATTTGCATGCCACGCCCCTTCATTTGCATGCCACGCCCCTTCATTTGCATACCACGCACCCCATTTGCATACCACTCCCCTTCATTTGCATACCACGCACCTTCATTTGCATACCACTCCCCTTCATTTGCATACCACGCACCTTCATTTGCATAAACTAATCCCACAAAGTAGCCGGAGCCATGCCCCTTCATTTGCATACCACTCCCCTTCATTTGCATACCACGCCCCTTCATTTGCATACCACGCACCTCATTTGCATACCACTCCCCTTCATTTGCATACCACGCCCCTTCAGTTGCATAAACCAATCCCGCAAAGTAGCGGAAACATGCCCTTCATTTGCATACCACGCCCCCTCATTTGCATACCACGCACCCCATTTGCATACCACTCCCCTTCATTTGCATACCACGCACCTTAATTTGCATACCACTCCCCTTCATTTGCATGCCACGCCCCTTCATTTGCATAAACCAATCCCACAAAGTAGCCGGAGCCATGCCCCTTCATTTGCATACCACTCCCCTTCATTTGCATACCACGCCCCTTCATTTGCATACCACGCACCTCATTTGCATACCACTCCCCTTCATTTGCATACCACGCCCCTTCAGTTGCATAAACCAATCCCGCAAAGTAGCGGAAACATGCCCTTCATTTGCATACCACGCCCCCTCATTTGCATACCACGCACCCCATTTGCATACCACTCCCCTTCATTTGCATACCACGCACCTTAATTTGCATACCACTCCCCTTCATTTGCATGCCACGCCCCTTCATTTGCATAAACCAATCCCACAAAGTAGCCGAAACATGCCCTTCATGTGCGTGGTATGCAAATGAAGGGGAGTGGCCCCTTCATTTGCATACCACGTACCTTCATTTGCATGCCACGCCCCTTCATTTGCATAAACCAATCCCCTTCATTTGCATGCCAGCCCCTTCATTTGCATACCACGCACCCCATTTGCATACCACTCCCCTTCATTTGCATACCACGCACCTTCATTTGCATACCACGCACCTTAATTTGCATGCCACGCCCCTTCATTTGCATAAACCAACCCAACAAAGTAGCCGGAACCATGCCCCTTCATTTGCATACCACTCCCCTTCATTTTCATACCACGCACCTTCATTTGCATACCACTCCCATTCATTTGCATGCCACGCCCCTTCATTTGCATAAACCAATCCCACAAAGTAGCCGAAACATGCCCTTCATTTGCATACCACTCCCCTTCATTTGCATACCACGCACCTTTATGTGCATGCCACGCCCCTTCATTTGCATAAACAAATCCCCTTCATTTGCATGCCACGCCCCTTCATTTGCATACCACGCACCTCATTTGCATACCACTCCCCTTCATTTGCATGCCACGCCCCTTCATTTGCATAACCCAATCCCGCAAAGTAGCGGAAACATGCCCTTCATTTGCATACCACCCCCTTCATTTGCATACCACTCCCCTTCATTTGCATACCACGCACCTTAATTTGCATGCCACGCCCCTTCATTTGCATAAACCAATCCCCTTCATTTGCATGCCACGCCCCTTCATTTGCATACCATGCACCTCATTTGCATACCACTCCCCTTCATTTGCATGCCACGCCCCTTCATTTGCATAAACCAATCCCGCAAAGTAGCGGAAACATGCCCTTCATTTGCATACCACTCCCCTTCATTTGCATACCACTCCCCTTCATTTGCATACCACGCACCTTCATTTGCATGCCACGTCCCTTCATTTGCATAAACCAATCCCCTTCATTTGCATGTCACGCCCCTTCATTTGCATAAACCAATCCCGCAAAGTAGCCGAAACATGCCCTTCATTTGCATACCACTCCCCTTCATTTGCATACCACACACCTTAATTTGCATAAGCAAATCCCACAAAGTAGCCGAAACATGCCCTTAATTTGCATACCACGCACCTTCATTTGCATGCCACGCCCCTTCATTTGCATAAACCACTCCCACAAAGTAGGCGGGGTGACACCCACTAATTTACATAAGCGACACCCACTAATTTGCATATACCACACCCACAAAGTAGCCGAAACCACGCCCATCAAATTTGCATAACCCACACCCACAAAGTAGCCGGAACCACGCCCTTCATTAGCATAAACTGCTAACACAAAGTAAGTTAGCGAGAAAAGTCGCGAAATTCGACAGAACAAATCCGAGACCATTACCGCAACCGGGTCGCGGCCCCGATCGCAGCCGTATAGGGTTTGGGCCAAACGGACATACGGTCGCGACAGTAGCCCTGCACGAAAGCCTCGAAATTTGCGACTTTGACGCGAAAGTCGCAGAACAAATCCGAGACCATCACCGCGGCCGGGTCGCGGCCCCGATCGCAGCCGTATAGGTTCCGGGCCAAACGGACATACGGCCGCGGCGGTAGCCTTGAACGAACGCCTACAAATTGCCGACTTTGACGCGCGACAACGCGCCAACGATAAAACATCACGGTCCGACGTTCGGATATGTCGGAGAGCCAGCCGAGACGAACGGTTAGGTGTCTCGGACGTACGCCTCCGACAGTCGTACAAAACGTCCTTCACTTTGGCTCTGTGCATGCAGACACGTCATAGACCCATAGACTCTAACAGCGTCCTGGCTGAAAAAGTGAAACGAGACCGTGCCTCTTAGAAAGGTCGCCCGAGGACGTTCTATAGATCCATGCGTGCGTCTCCGGGAGCTCTATAACATATCCGAAAATCATCCCGGAAGGCCTCACCGTCGTGGCGTTCCAGTGAAGCAAAGTTTGACGTTCACGCGCGCCTACGCCGACGATCGTAAGTCTGTTCGGGATGGGCCAAACACCTCTGCGATCGCGGCGACGAGCCGATCTTCGTGATGGTCTGAGTTTTTTTCTGCGACCTCGGGAACCTCAAATCTGACCCGAGGCCTAGCATTGCAGTGTAGTTCCCTTTATCGGACGCTTGTAAGAGTCCCACAAAATCGAGACCAACGCCATTTTATTCGCCATGGCCTGAATATGGATATTCGGGGGTGTTACATATTTAAAAAAATATCTATCAATTAATTGTTAAGGCATTTGGCCCAAAGGTCACGTGGCAGTCTTTCGGCTGACCTTTGACCTTTGCAAACGTCGTGGAAATTCGAGACCGGTTCCATTGGATTCGACATGTCCTGAATATGGATATTGGAGGTTCTTACATATTTTTAAAAATATATATCACCCCGTTTTTTTAAGAATTTGGCCCAAAGGGTCACCGTTGCAGTCTTTTTGCTGACCATTGACCTTTGCAAACGGTGTGGAGAGCCCAGACCGACGCCATTGGATTCTGCATTTTCTAAATATGAATAAAATGTCTAGTTTGTGAAGAATAACATTAATGAACATGTTGTGTTTTGTGTTTTGTCTGTTCATTCAAAAAGAGAGGAGAGGAGAGGAGGGGAGAGGCATATGCCTTCATACATGTGGATGGGCTGTGGCGCTGTTCTGAATTCCACTGGCAGATGACGGTCTTTTCTTTGATTCGTTTCTCTGACTTCCTATGTAAGTGCTGCTATTAAAATGCTTACTTTAAAAAGACTAAAATAGCTAAAATACAACAATTCATGGTCATAAGTTCATAAAGCATAATTCATAATAATGTCATGATACAATAATACATATGTGGTTCATAATTGATTTCATATGAGGTTAAAAATGTAAACATGATGTGATGATAACTTTCTGAGGCAGAACCAAGTTCCCTGTCTGTCAGTAGCAACACTGGACCATGATTGATTGACTGATTGATGCATGATTGCCTGGCATTGCACACAGGTGGTACAAACATTTCTCTCACTCATTCAGACTCTGGTCTGCACAAGGAAGCACACTCGCAGCAGAGTAGTGTGTTTGAACTGTTTAAAGTTATTAAACACGGTCAAAAGGACATTCAAATGACTGTATGAAACTCAAGAAGCATCAAGAACCTCTTTACACAACAAGCGGCCAACGAGGTATTATTATTTGAGAGTTATCTTTGTTGTGTTGTATTGTGGTGTTTTGACGTTCACGTTCACCTGCGCATCGCGCATTTCTACATGTTTTGTATTTCTTTGTTTGATCAATATTATGTATTGCGACGTAATTTGTTGATTGTTTATGTGTTTATTATTTTGTGTGAACATAGTTCTCACGGCATGGAACAGCAGAGGGATGAGAAGAATGCCCAATAAATGCCCGTTTATAAAGAACCGACCTGTGTCGTCAATGTTGTGAGAAGAGCTACATCCTACGTGTGTGTGTTTCGTGTCGTGTCATTCATCATCACTTTGTTTACTTTATCACAGCTAACAGTCACATCAAGGTCTGTGAAATAGTTAGTAATGAATGAATAGCTGACTCTGTCGCGATTTTGGCTTTTATGGTGAATGAACATGTATTATTCAACTTTGGCCAGTAGTTGTACAAAGCCATGGGTCTGAATGTAAACAAAGTATATGACAACGTTTTATTTTTATATTGAGTGGTGGTGTGATTTGCATGTTATGTAATGAGTCCGAGTTTGTATTGTGCTAAACCAGTCACCAGAATACAGTAATGTTTATTATTGATCTAAAAACGGACTAAATGAGTGATATGGTATAAGTACTGTAGCATGGATAAGAAGCTAACTATGTGTGACGGGTGGGACATTAGGACCTGGAGCTGCCTGCCCAGAGCAGAGCGGTAGCTTGAGACCCGTGAGATCAATGAAGCTCACGTTTGTTCTCGTTCTGTCGTGTGCATGTAGCGTCAGTGCCCAGCAGCACCCGTCGCGTCCGTGTAAATCAATTTACCAAGGTATGTTACAACAAAGGCTTACACATTGTAGTCTGTTGCATTTAGTATGATTTAGAGTTGTAGAAACTGTTGGTGCTGTTCTAGAAACTGTTGGTGCTGTTGTGGGGCTAGGCTGTACAGGGCAGACTACACTTGGACCCAGTGTCCACACATACTATTTAACAGAACACGGGTATGAGTCTCACACTTCAATGTGGATTATGGTGGCATGCAACCACCTTATGTCATACTTTTAATTCACATATTTATTATGATGGGGAATTAATATTGTTTCTGTTTTGATTGATTGATTGAAGAATTTATTAACAGTTTGCAGAATTACAGTACATTTCAAGCACAAACTCAATACAAAGGCTGTTAACTGTGAGTGGACGACCCAATTAAGCATTACACTTGTTTCCAATAGGGTCCACCATGTTCAAATCATCAAAACATTTAGAGACGTACAAATAGACACTTCTATAGACAGAACAGGAATTCATCATAGAAGGAGGTATTTCATGGTAGAACAATGTCAGAACGGATCCAGACCTGGCTAGCCTGAATCCTGCCTGCTGGGTATAAGTGCCTTGGGCCTAGGAGGTAGGAAGATAGGCTTGCCAGTATATGTTTATATTATAATGAGTACTTATGATGGGTGCTCGGTGTCTAATTGCTCTGTTGTATATTGCAGGCTGAACTGGTGACACAGAGTGGTCAGCAGACAGCCATTGCTCTTTTCCTCAGTTTTACTTTGTTTTTAATTGTTTCCATGCTCTTCAGTGCCTCCAGTATTTTATATAACCTTATTGAAAGAAACCCCCTGTACTGTATATTTTACTGAATGACCGTTGTTACCCCCCTTCCCCACTTCTAGTGTGCTTTTACCTTTTGACTAACAGTCAGCAAGTGTTTTGTGTGCGCAACATAAGCCGCAGTGCCATGATGGTTGCAGTGATGTATATCTTATTCTCGTAACAGTTTGCAGTGATTTATATCTTATTATCTTAACAGTTTGCTGTGTTTATGAGAAGTGCTATATTGTCCCTCCGGTCAAGTAATTTAAATACAACATTTATGAAGGTTTTGCTATCTGTATTATGTGAAATTGTGAATAAAGTTGATCTAGTGATTGTACACAGAAAAGCCTCTGTCCGTCTATAAAGTACTTTGCACGGGGATTTTGGTTACAAGAGTAAATACTGAATACGGGTCTCTCACCCATTGAGAGTGGCGTAGTCTTAGTCTATGAACTTGGTTCTTATTCCAAAAGTATCATCAGTGTCCATCTGGTCACATTTGCTAATCGGAATTAGCATTAAGCTAACTGCATCCACTATAATGTTACACATTATATTAATGTGCTCTGTGTGTTCAGCCATGGCCAGGACGTCGAGGCACGACCGAGAGATGGCGCTGGACGCCAAGAGACGTCTGTGTGTGAGTTCAGATCCCGTGGAGAGGCTGAGGCTGCAGTGCCTGGCCCGAGGGTCGTCTGGCATCAATGGCCTGGGCAGGTGAGTGTGTGCGCGTGCGTGTGTGTGCGCGTGCGTGTGTGTGTGCGCGCGTGCCTCCCTCAGGCACAGCAGAGGCGTACATACAGACAGTTGGACTGTGAGGTGACGTGGCAGCCCTCCTCCTCGCCATCACCCAGGAAGCCTTGGAGGTGTCGGCCGGTGTTGCTGGGCTCTATAACATATGAAAATCAGACCGGAAGGCCTTACCGTTGTGGCGTTCTACAGAAGCAAAGGTTTTAAATAGCACATCTACAAGCTCGTAGCGCGCCACTCTGTGTAGTGGAACGTTCGCGCGCGCCATGTCGACTAGAAAGGTCGCCCGAGGACGTACTACAGTTCCACGCGTGCGTCTCGTGGAGCTCTATAACATATCCGTAAATCAGACCGGAAGGCCTTACCGTTGTGGCGTTCTACAGAAGCAAAGGTTTTAAATAGCAGATCTACAAGCTCGTAGCGCGCCACTCGGTGTAGTGGAACGTTCGCGCGCGCCATGTCGACTAGAAAGGTCGCCCGAGGACGTACTACAGTTCCACGCGTGCGTCTCGTGGAGCTCTATAACATATCCGTAAATCAGACCGGAAGGCCTTACCGTTGTGGCGTTCTACAGAAGCAAAGGTTTTAAATAGCAGATCTACAAGCTCGTAGCGCGCCACTCGGTGTAGTGGAACGTTCGCGCACGCCATGTCGACTAGAAAGGTCGCCCGAGGACGTACTACAGTTCCACGCGTGCGTCTCGTGGAGCTCTATAACATATCCGTAAATCAGACCGGAAGGCCTTACCGTTGTGGCGTTCTACAGAAGCAAAGGTTTTAAATAGCAGATCTACAAGCTCGTAGCGCGCCACTCGGTGTAGTGGAACGTTCGCGCGCGCCATGTCGACTAGAAAGGTCGCCCGAGGACGTACTACAGTTCCACGCGTGCGTCTCGTGGAGCTCTATAACATATCCGTAAATCAGACCGGAAGGCCTTACCGTTGTGGCGTTCTACAGAAGCAAAGGTTTTAAATAGCAGATCTACAAGCTCGTAGCGCGCCACTCGGTGTAGTGGAACGTTCGCGCACGCCATGTCGACTAGAAAGGTCGCCCGAGGACGTACTACAGTTCCACGCGTGCGTCTCGTGGAGCTCTATAACATATCCGTAAATCAGACCGGAAGGCCTTACCGTTGTGGCGTTCTACAGAAGCAAAGGTTTTAAATAGCACATCTACAAGCTCGTAGCGCGCCACTCGGTGTAGTGGAACGTTCGCACGCGCCATGTCGACTAGAAAGGTCGCCCGAGGACGTACTACAGTTCCACGCGTGCGTCTCGTGGAGCTCTATAACATATCCGTAAATCAGACCGGAAGGCCTTACCGTTGTGGCGTTCTACAGAAGCAAAGGTTTTAAATAGCAGATCTACAAGCTCGTAGCGCGCCACTCGGTGTAGTGGAACGTTCGCGCGCGCCATGCCGACTAGAAAGGTCGCCCGAGGACGTACTACAGTCCCACGCGTGCGTCTCGTGGAGCTCTATAACATATCCGTAAATCAGACCGGAAGGCCTTACCGTTGTGGCGTTCTACAGAAGCAAAGGTTTTAAATAGCAGATCTACAAGCTCGTAGCGTGCCACTCGGTGTAGTGGAACGTTCGCGCGCGCCATGTCGACTAGAAAGGTCGCCCGAGGACGTACTACAGTTCCACGCGTGCGTCTCGTGGAGCTCTATAACATATCCGTAAATCAGACCGGAAGGCCTTACCGTTGTGGCGTTCTACAGAAGCAAAGGTTTTAAATAGCACATCTACAAGCTCGTAGCGCGCCACTCGGTGTAGTGGAACGTTCGCACGCGCCATGTCGACTAGAAAGGTCGCCCGAGGACGTACTACAGTTCCACGCGTGCGTCTCGTGGAGCTCTATAACATATCCGTAAATCAGACCGGAAGGCCTTACCGTTGTGGCGTTCTACAGAAGCAAAGGTTTTAAATAGCAGATCTACAAGCTCGTAGCGCGCCACTCGGTGTAGTGGAACGTTCGCGCGCGCCATGCCGACTAGAAAGGTCGCCCGAGGACGTACTACAGTCCCACGCGTGCGTCTCGTGGAGCTCTATAACATATCCGTAAATCAGACCGGAAGGCCTTACCGTTGTGGCGTTCTACAGAAGCAAAGGTTTTAAATAGCAGATCTACAAGCTCGTAGCGCGCCACTCGGTGTAGTGGAACGTTCGCGCGCGCCATGTCGACTAGAAAGGTCGCCCGAGGACGTACTACAGTTCCACGCGTGCGTCTCGTGGAGCTCTATAACATATCCGTAAATCAGACCGGAAGGCCTTACCGTTGTGGCGTTCTACAGAAGCAAAGGTTTTAAATAGCAGATCTACAAGCTCGTAGCGCGCCACTCGGTGTAGTGGAACGTTCGCGCGCGCCATGCCGACTAGAAAGGTCGCCCGAGGACGTACTACAGTCCCACGCGTGCGTCTCGTGGAGCTCTATAACATATCCGTAAATCAGACCGGAAGGCCTTACCGTTGTGGCGTTCTACAGAAGCAAAGGTTTTAAATAGCAGATCTACAAGCTCGTAGCGCGCCACTCGGTGTAGTGGAACGTTCGCGCGCGCCATGTCGACTAGAAAGGTCGCCCGAGGACGTACTACAGTTCCACGCGTGCGTCTCGTGGAGCTCTATAACATATCCGTAAATCAGACCGGAAGGCCTTACCGTTGTGGCGTTCTACAGAAGCAAAGGTTTTAAATAGCACATCTACAAGCTCGTAGCGCGCCACTCGGTGTAGTGGAACGTTCGCACGCGCCATGTCGACTAGAAAGGTCGCCCGAGGACGTACTACAGTTCCACGCGTGCGTCTCGTGGAGCTCTATAACATATCCGTAAATCAGACCGGAAGGCCTTACCGTTGTGGCGTTCTACAGAAGCAAAGGTTTTAAATAGCAGATCTACAAGCTCGTAGCGCGCCACTCGGTGTAGTGGAACGTTCGCGCGCGCCATGCCGACTAGAAAGGTCGCCCGAGGACGTACTACAGTCCCACGCGTGCGTCTCGTGGAGCTCTATAACATATCCGTAAATCAGACCGGAAGGCCTTACCGTTGTGGCGTTCTACAGAAGCAAAGGTTTTAAATAGCAGATCTACAAGCTCGTAGCGCGCCACTCGGTGTAGTGGAACGTTCGCGCGCGCCATGTCGACTAGAAAGGTCGCCCGAGGACGTACTACAGTTCCACGCGTGCGTCTCGTGGAGCTCTATAACATATCCGTAAATCAGACCGGAAGGCCTTACCGTTGTGGCGTTCTACAGAAGCAAAGGTTTTAAATAGCACATCTACAAGCTCGTAGCGCGCCACTCGGTGTAGTGGAGAAATCATGCTCAGCATATAGTGTATCTGCCATGTATAAGTGTTGGTATAAGTAATGGTAAAAAACACATTTAAATCTGCTACAAAAAAAACTAAACAGTTTAGCACTTTTACTTTGGTTAAAGGTATATTCAGTGATTTCACTTCATTCAAAAACAAAAACATGTTAATGTGCTTTAACATGTATCATATTGTTTTCTTTTCTGTGTGTGTGTGTGTGTGTGTGTGTGTGTGTGTGTGTGTGTGTGTGTGTGTGTGTGTGTGTGTGTGTGTGTGTGTGTGTGTGTGTGTGTGTGTGTGTGTGTGTGTGTGTGTGTGTGTGTGTGTGTGTGTGTGTGTGTGTGTGTGTGTGTGTGTGTGTGTGTGTGTGTGTGTGTGCACGCGTGCATACGGAGCTAGTCTTGCAAGATGTAAGGAACTAAGCTTTCCGACCTACACCTGTGATTTTGAGGTCAAGGTATTTTCTTTTTTTTAAGATATCTTTTTTTGCCTTTTATTTGATAATTTGGCAAGGGCTGGCGTGAAGAGCCAGGGTTTTTATCAGCTGGGCTTGATGAGGAGATGACCCCAAGGTGTGCAGTTCCACAGGAAGTAGATAGCACGTCACAGCCCAGGAAGCCAGTCACACGCCCATGCCAGACCATATAGGGAAAAGGAAAAAAAACAGAAACGCAGCCAGCCCATAACAGTATTGACCAAAAGTATATCATTGCCAATACGAGTGGCAGTGGTCAAGCTCACCCTCTGTCAAAGGATGAGGAACTTGGTTATCCAGGAGGAGGATAGAGTTATTAATATGCCCCTCCTCCTCCATTATTACAGAGAAATCTGCTTGGTTTGAACACCTGGTAAGGATTCCCCCAAGTCCCAAGTGGCATGTAGGTGCAGTCAAGTTGGAAGGATCCCAGCACAAACGATGCATGCCTACGGTATCCGGAGAACTCGCCAGTTTACCAACTCGCCACGATTTAGTGCATTTTAGTTTTACTTCACCTTCATTTAAATTGCATTGAATTGAGAGAGAGAGAGAGGATAGTTGTTTAGAGAGAAAGTAGGAATGCTAAAAGTTTAAACACCAAAGTACCGAAACAATGTAATTCATTAGTAAACAATTCCTGAAATGGTAGGCCTACTTATCATTGGTATTCACATACTCACCTTTTTATCATCATCTAGCTGACCATTTAATTGCACAAAATAATTTGATCACTTTCGAAATGAACTATAACATCTGTGAATTTGACATACTACACTGATGAAGACAGCATGTTAGCATAACGATGAAGACATTGATGAAGAATTTTCGCCGTGGCGACTTGGTAAACTGGCGAGTTCTCCGGTATCCATGCCTACTACTTGTAGTCTGCTCTGAAGAAGGCTCTGCCGAAACACGTCAGCGTTCGCAAATAAATATGAGAAATTGCATCTGAGCCAGTCTTGCATTTTCCATCTTTTATTTTGGAGTGTCGCATTTTCCATTTAGTTGGTTTATGAGTTGACACATGCCTACTTATTTGACTAACCCTTGAATAATCTATGCAGGACTTTATCAGTTTTCCAATCAATATTGGTAGTTGTTTGTGCTCTAGTCAATAGTCTATATAGTCCTAGCACTCCATAGGGATATTCAAAAGTGATTTGAAACTAAAATTAAGTATTCAGCATGCAATCCTGCTCCTTTTAAACCTTTCAGCCTTCTGGAAGCTGGCCATGGAAGGTCCTCCTGACACGCCGTATGAGAAAGGAGTCTTTGAGCTCTACTGCCAGTTTGGTCCTGACTATCCTGTGAAACCTCCTCTGGTCCGCTTCGTCACACGTGTATCCTCATTATTACACACCACTTACAGACATGAATGACCATTAATATTGATATACTGTGATGCATACATTTGTTTGATCCTAAGTTTATACTATTGAAAACAATGTATCAGAACTCATAGCAATTCAAAAAATGTTTTCTTAACATAAGCAAAGATACATCACTGCAACATCAACAGCGTGGGCCGAATCTGCCACAATATATTTGACCGTAACTACAACGCCCAAATCACCATGAGAGAAATCCTGGATGCCATGTATGGACTGCTCATCATCCCTGAGCCTGAAGACCCCCTGGACAGGTTGTTTTTAAGACTTTGATTTCCAAATGTAATCATGGCCAATGTATGTTTATTTAGCACCTTTCATACACAAAGTCAATTGACAGACAGTGCTTTTCATAAGGCATAAATAGGCAATTTAAATGTGTCAAGGAAATGCATGCTTTTTTTTAAAGATATTTTTTCGGTTTTTGCCTTTATTGAGAGATTTTACAGTATTTTGACTTAAAGGGGGAGAGAGATGGGGGAAGACATGTGGCAACGGTCGTCGGGATCGGGACTCGAACCCGCGACATGCCGTCAATCCAGCCTAGGTGCCTGGACTGCTCGACCGACGACCGCGGCCCAGGCCAATGCATGCTTTTTATACGTTATGTTGGTAACTGTATATTGATTTAATCATGTGTTTAAAATGAATACCGTATGTATCTTTCCCTTTGGAAGCATTTTGGCGGAGGACTTCTTGACCAGCCCTGATAGATACAATCAAGCAGCCAAGGAGAATACAGAAAAAAATGCCGGGACCTCAATTGATGATGTGGAGAAGGTGATGAGTTATTCCTTTTAGTGAAAAGAAGAGAGTCCGCACACATGACCGCAGGCGGCCTTCATCAGGTCATCACCTGATGAAGGCCGCCTGCGGTCGAAACGTTGTGTCTTAACTATGGTGTTTCAATAAAAGAACACAATTGGAGCAATCCTGTGTGCGGACTCTCTTCTTTTCATTGTACTTGCCTTGGTCCGGCACCAGCCAGGAACTGGATGTGTGCAAGCCACCTGCCTTTTAAACTTATTCCTTTTAGTGAAATTATGATATGGACTTGTTGTAGATCATTGGACAACTTACCTACTAAACTTAACTAAATTATTTTCATTCTGTCCTATAGAAACTGGTGGGTCCAACTCTGGATGCTCCACCCCAACATCTGATCTGTCCACTGACCAAGAAGATGTTTAGGGACCCTGTGAAAACAAAATTTGGAGATGTATACGAACGAAAGGCCATTGAGGAATACCTCAAAACGTAAGGTCTCCCCCCCCACCCCCAAGAAATGTCTCGCTGGCGGAATTGTCTTGTATTCTAATTTATTGAACATTGTTTTTCCAGGCATGTAAATCAGGATCCCAAAGGCCGTCCTCTCACAAAATCTGACCTTAAAACAAACCACGCCATGAGGAAAATGGCGAAGGAGCTCCGTACCGATCAAATTGGAACCTGGGTGTAGAAGGAGAAGGTGGATCTGAGGGTATAGGCCAAACACTGGACAGTGTTGGTGGGTAACCTCACATTAACACATTAACACTTGTTCCATCATGATGTGAGGGATTTCTATTTCAGTTAAGTTCTTCATTACCAGTTAGGGGTTCTTTTTCATCCCATCACATCACAAGTGAAACTTTACTTTACACTATAACATTTTCTGCCATTACTGCCTTTTGCACTGAACTTGATGTACATGATGTGGCGAGCTGCACACAAACAATCATGTCATGCATGTTTGAATTTAGTTTTTTTTCTTTTTCAATGTACTTTAAATTTCTTTAAAAGGCAACACTAAACATGCCAAAATGTATGATCAATGACGTCAGTGCGCACTGAAGAGATCTTGGGTTTTGTGACTCTTGTAATAATTGCTCAAACAATTTGGTACTTGATCTTTAATTCGATGTTTAAGAGGTTTGGATGTTTATCTTTCCTGTTGAAATAGTCTGCCTAATTCACTATTCTATTCAAAAGGGCATCATAAAGGTATTATGTTTATGATGGATGTGGCAATATTGCATTTTATGTCTACTTCAACCTGTGATTTTCCAGTCCCTATTAAAATATAAAAACAATCTAAGCTCTTGGATCCATCCTATTTTAATGTTTCATTGTGATCGGTGTATGAAATAAAGTTGATATGCTTCAGTAGGCCTACACCCATGAAACTGGCTGGGGATTTACATTGTGTAAGCAGGTTCCCTGGCTTTATGCTTTAACTAAATTGTGATTTGTGAAGACCTTGTAGTTCCCAGGATACAATTCCCTTGGTGTCATAGAGTTGACTATTTATTTACCCATACATATCCGTATATTACCCAAAGACCGATCTGTCTTTCTCTGTCCATCTGTACATCCATGCAACCGGTGTGTCGTGTGTCCCAAGCATAACTTACGGTGTGTCCTATAATGTGTGCACATTATTGATTGTTGATTTGTTTTTCCAGTGGTAATAGCGAGGTGTTTCAGCTGTTTGTGCTCGGACACAGGGAAGTATAGGGACACATGGCTGCGTATAGGGCTTCGTACACACATAAAGAACAACTGTGCTTTGCTCTGCCTGTGTTTCATGGCCGCCCCAATGCTTTTCCAATGGAAGTCACATGGTTTGACCAAACACTTGTGTTTGATTGCCCCCCCCCTCCCCCCCATCACACACAACTGTTTGGTCAAACCACGTGACTTCCATTGGAAAAGCATTGAGGCGGCCATGAAACACGGACAGCACAGAGCATGTTCGTCTGATATGTCTGTACGAAGCCTAGGAGTGGCTAGCACCATTCAAAAACTCATCTGTTTGCGGAGGACGCATCAAATGTGGGAGAGTGTATGCCAGGCACGTGCAGAAAGGGGGGGGGGGGGGGGGCTCGGGGGACTTCAGCCCCTGCCCTTTTGCATCAAAGTGCCCTTTCCCTCAAAGAAAACAAGATTTATTTTTCAGTCGACATAAGGGTATGTGGGGGGGGGACGTGTGGCCAACAAGGGCTTATATGGGGGGCCAATAAGGGCTTGTGTGGGGGGCCAATGAGAGCTTATGTGGGGGGCCAATAAGGGCTTATGTGGGGGGCCAATAAGGGCTTGTGTGGGGGGCCAATATATAAGAGCTTATGTGGGGGACCAATAAGGGCTTATGTGGGGGGGCAATATATAAGAGCTTATGTGGGGGACCAATAAGGGCTTATGTGGGGGGCCAAGAGCGTATGTGGGGGGCCAATAAGGGCCATTGGTCCTTCAAGTAATGATAATCTTATTCCACTATCATAATTATACTTTTAATGTGCTGGCTGCCATCAGTCAGTTTTAGTTTCAGACTAATGAGATTAGTACGTATTGCTTATTTTACTGTCCAAGGACATGAAATGGAAGTTATGGCACAAGGGACGGACCCCACAAAAAGACCACCCGCAAAACCGGCGCGCGCCCACACATCTGGGGTTGCACTGGACAGATGATAGTGTTTATGAAATTAAAAATTATATACTGTATATTCTTCCTCGCAGATGGCCTACAGTGGTGGGGTCTCTAAGTCCCTTATTTTTTTCTTTTTTTTTACCCAGGGAAGTAGCTGAGCACAGGTGCTCATTTTCAGCAACGCCCTGCACATAGAAACACACAAATTAAAACCTGGGAGCTGACCAGTACAACCACAGTCTTATACTGTTGGCCACTAAGCAGCTCCAGGAGGAGCAGTTGGGGGTTCAGTGCCTTGCTCAAGGGCACTTCAGCGGTGTTGGGTGAGTGATGACAATCACTTCCCCACCCAGATTTTTCCTGCCCGTCCGGGGAATCGAACCGGCAACCTTCCGGCAACAAGGGCGCTCCTCTAACCCTTAGGCCACCGCTGCCCTTCTCTCAACACAGTTTCATTGTCCTGGAATACTTGCAGCCAGCTGGACTCAATGATTGTCCTAATGAATGATAACTGTATAAAATAGCCTATAGCAAGACAGCTTAAGCTATGATTTTATTAAATTAATTAATGAAATACATTTCTTAGATAATAATAATCTTACATATTCATGGTAGCCTGCTGCCTTGATCCCGCCTCTAGCTGCTGCTGATTGGCCAGGCGTTTTGTGGCCGGGCATCAAGTCTGCCTGAGAGTTCCCAGATGGGAGCAGGAGGGGGGAACCCAGTGTACTCTCTGCTGCCCCATCTGGCGGAGTCAGGTTAGGTAATCTGGTAATGGACCCTGCAGTGAAGAAATGAACACATTTGTATGGGGAGGAGTTTGTTAATTGACTTAATTTGCTGCTGCAGCCATGATCCTTTTAAGTCCTTTTTGCACTTTGCCACATTCCATCCCCCTCCCAGAATCTTGTGTAATATTAAATTGTAAGGCTATTATTCCATAATTGACTACAATTTAGGACTTCTACAGATGACAATGAATCGATGTGACCATTTACTTCCAAAATGTTCCTGAAATGCACATGATCCCCCCCCCCCCCCAGTAAGCCACGCCCCTTTACCTAAAAAGTTGGAGGCAGAAAGTGAACTGTAATCCGATGTGATTGTGAGCAAATTGCAGGTCGTGGTCTGTATGGTGTTGGTGGTGCATGGTAGCCGTGCAAGGTTAGTTACATTTCTTGATCACAGTTGCATTCATTCATGGGCATTTCTGTAACACGTACTGTATCATTAAAGTTGATAAAGGTTATTATACGCAAGCCTTCACTGCATGGCGGCGGGGCTTAGGGGCTACACTGCAAGGACTCGGGTAACATAATTGTTTACCTTTTCTTCAGATGGCTACCAGGTCCATAATGTACAACGTACTAGAAAGTCACAGACTGGAGTCTTACTACAACCAATTCATTCAGTTCGGTGTGAAAGATGAACGAGATTTCATTGATGGTGTATCTGATGAAGATTTAGACAACATGGGTAAGATTATTGGATAATTATGTACAAAATGCATGTGAATTTGTAGCCTTGGATCAACAAGACTGATTGAAAACTTGAACAGTTTGTAGAATAAGCACAGTAGATTACACTTCAATACAAGCTCTGATATTAAAGGAGGATTAAAGAAAGAAAGCACTAGCGTGTTTCCATTGTGTCCTCCATTTTCAATTTTTAAAATAAATCTAGAAAACTTTCTTGATCCAAGGCTAGTGAATTTGTACAGTACATAGGCCTACACTAAATTATTTTTTAAAATAAATCTAGAAAACATTCTTGATCCAAGGCTAGTGAATTTGTACAGTACATAGGCCTACACTAAATTCATTTTTAAAATAAATCTAGAAAACATTCTTGATCCAAGGCTAGTGAATTTGTACAGTACATAGGCCTACACTAAATTAAAAATGTCAATATGACTTTTGTGACAAAATAACCAACATCTCTTATTATGATTTTCAGAAATTACAGCTTGTGTACTTTACTGCAGTAAACAGAAATCTAAGTTGTAAATGTGGTAGCTTTTGATTGATTGATTGATTTATTAACAGTTTGCAGAATTACAGTACATTTCAAGTACAACTCAATACAAAAACTGTTAACAGTGAGTGGACGACACCATAAAGCATTACACTTGTTTACAATAGGGCCCACCATTTTCAATTCATCAAAACATTTAGAGACGTACGAATATACACAACTATATAGTCAAAAGGAAATCATCATAGGAGGTAAAAAGGGAAAAGAAACATATACAGTGAGGGGGAACAGGTGTGGGTGGGGGATTCAGATTTTACGGGGGCCGGTTTCGAATTGCAGCCGTCCGTAGGTGCCCTTTGAGAGCAGTTTTGAAGGAGTCAAGGGATTTGCATGTCTTAATGACTGTTGCAGGCCCGGTTCTTCCTACAGGCTGACGAAGCAGCGCCATGGGGGGGGGGCGGGGTGCTCTGTCCCAACTCTGTCTGCCCAGTGTCCCCCCAGTGCCCCCCCAGTGCCTCCCCAGTGTCTCCCCAGTGCCAGTGTCCCGCCAGTGCCTCAGAGCCTCCCCAGTGTCCCCACAGTGCCTCCCCAATGGACCCCCAGTGCCTCCACAGTGTCCCCACTGTCCCCCCCAGTGCCTCCACAGTGTCTCCTAAATTTTTGGGACAGAGTAAAAAAAAAAAAAAAGATTGCTCAGGACCGGCCCTGGACTGTTGGTAGGGCGTTCCACATTTTGTTGGCATAGGAGCGAAATCTGGGTTGCACATGGCTTGTTGAACTCCCTCTGGTGTTGTGGGTGTGGACTTTGTTGACATTAAGGAAGTATTTAGACAGGTACATGGGTATCTTGGTGGTGTAGCGAATCTTGTGGACCAGACCCATTGCAAGGTGCTGTACTCTGTCGTCAACCCTAAGCCATTCCAGCCTGTCAAAGTGGGCAGGGGTGAGGTGGGTTCGGGGAGTGAGGCCAAGTAGTAGCCTGACCAGTTTGTTTTGGGAAGTCTGGAGCCTTGTTTTAAGGGCCTTAGAGGTGCTGTCACTGCTGTGGTACCAGGAGGTGCAAGCGTAGTCGAAGAAACCTTGTACGATGGCTCCTGTTAGGGTCTTCAAGGTGTTTTTGTTAACCAGTGAGTCTTGGAATCTTGTTCTTTGGTTGACCTTTTTGATTACGTTGCAGATGTGCAATACTGAACATTTTGGCCAACACATGAAGGCTTTCTACATTGTCTCATTAACAGTGTTAGCCATGTGTAAGAGTTGCATTTACCTTGGATTCTCTGGACAACAAATGCTCTTTCAAAGACATCTGCTACTCCAGGTACTCTGACGGGGTCAATGAAACGTACGCCTTCATGTGATCTCAGACGTATTGGTGCATAGTTCTCACGTTCCGAGGTTTCTTTCTGCCGGAACAAGAGAGTAAAGATTTGACTTGGATTAAATTCACTGCTATAGGAGTGTGTTCAAAATAAATCATCTATATTCCCAGACATACCCGTTATTGTATACAGTATATAAAACAAGAAAGGGGTTCTAAAGTGGAAGAATGCGGCTGCTTAAGAAGCATGTCCCAATAATACTATTTACTGTGCATGCAGTAAATAGTATTACATGCGTTTGCATCATAGGGAGTGTGTATTCTGTGATAGATGACTTGTCGCATATCCTTTGAGACGAACCATAACGGAATCAACTGTGTGCTGTGTGCATGCATAAGGGTGGTCATAGTGCATGTTGTCATGTTTTTGGTATCAGTATCAGTAGTTTGAGATCAGCTGTGCGCAGAGGGGTGCATACTTAGTTTAGACTAGTCATTGGTTAGACATAAGGGTTGGGAGAGGGTTAAGGTTAGGTTCAGGTGTGCTGCCCCGTGGGAGGTTAGGGTTAGGATGAGGGTTTTAGATGGCTTGTAGTTGTAAGACTAATGACTGGTCTAACCAATGACTAGTCTAAACTAAGTACTGTCTAAACTAAGTACTGCACCCCCGGGCAAACAGAAAAGACTCAAAAACATAACTCTGTCATGGTAAAGTAAATGAACCAAACAGGATCAAATCTGACTTTCCAGTCAAAGCAATACATTTAAATAAACAAAACAGCACTTCCACTAGTTACCGTTAAGTGCAAGAGATTGGTTAAACAAATATTACTCAGGGCTGTGATGAAACAAATACATTGTGATTCACGAGGCGGACTACTTTATTTTGTGGTTTTAATAATGCATGGAAGAATATATATTATATTTATCTATTTATCAGACTCAGCAGCACTCTCAGATATGTCAACCACGACAGCAGCTTAACACAAGTGAAATCTCTGCTTTGCAGTTGCCCTGTAACAGCTCCAACGTGCTACATTGTAAATGTTTCAATATTCAACATGCAGCTGTCTGATTTACACAATAGAAATACTGCTAAACATCAACATACCTGTGCTTCAGAGATAAGATAGGCCCAGCAGAGCGTTGAATTCTCAAAGACGTCAAGGTCCTCAATGGTCTTTGCACCTCTATTTTCCCCCAGTCTTGGCAAAAGTTCTCTAAAGAGTGTGTACAAGGCTTCAACGATGGCTATCTGAAAAGGGGGAAAAATAAATATCATAAGACTTCTACCAACAAAATAATGAATCATTTAACATTGCAAGATTATACCATCTCTTACGGTTTACCTCCTGAGTCCTGGAGACACCCTCATTCCTGCAGAGCAACTGGTACAGACTTTGAGCCAGAGGGTTGCATCCTGTGAGTCTTCGTATGTATGCAACCACTTTCTCGAATCGTTCTCCCGAGTCTCTGCTTTTCTAAAATTAAAAACACAGGCTTTATTTTGTATAGTATACAAACTTAAAACAGACTGTGACAACATATAGAATGTGCGCCTATATATCCCTCTGACAAACATCTGATCAACTATCTAAATTAGTGATGCACCGAATATTTGGCCGCAGAAAATATTCGGCAGAAAATGGCTCGAAGAATAGGCAGAAAATATATCACCGAATAGTGTATGCCAGGGGTGCCCACACATTTATGACGTGAGATCTACTTTCAAAATGACCAGCTCAACAAGATCTACCCACTGAAAAAATAAGTGTACCATTGCTGAAAATAGTTTAAATATATAATGTACCTGGGGGGGCTTTGGAATAGGGAGGGGGGAGACATAATTGTGATTATTATTTAAGTTAAGTTTTGCCATAACCTTTTATTTTGCTTTAAGGTACGGCCATGAAAGCAATGGTAGGAAAAAAGATATATAATATTAATCATATTCGGATATTCGTTTTCGGCCAACTGTTTCCTATATTCAGCATTCGGTTTCGGCCAAGAATTTCCCTTTCGGGGCATCCCTAATCTAAATATCTAATATTAAACTGAAAGGACCTTGCCGAGCCATGAGGCCCATAGGGCAGGAGCCTATCTCCTGTTTCTGTAGCGTGAGGCAGCTTGATGTACAAGTACACCCCCTGGACATGACGCTAGTATGTCGCAGGGACTCACCCCCAATCTAACCCTTGATGCTGAGTGTCAAGCAGGGAGGCACTGGGTCCCATTTTTTTTTAGAGTCTTTGGTATGACCCGGCCGGGGATCGAACCCCGACCTCCCAGTCTCAGGGCGGACACTCTAACCACAAGGCCACTGAGCTGGTAAACTAAAAGGACAGTACAAGTCTTTACTTCCAACTAGGGTTGTCCCGATCCGATCACGTGATTGGAAATCGGGGCCGATGATGTAATTTTCAAATGATCGAAATCGGATCGGGAGCAAAGAAACGTGATCGGGACATCCCTAGTATCAATATTATATCCATATCATGACATTCTACTGGATATTGTCTGTGATTTTGGATATTGTACTATTGTGATATGGTTCTATAAATATATAAATATCGGATCGGGAAGAATCGGTATCGGCAGATACTCAAAATCAAATGATCGGAATCGGATGAGGAGCAATAAAACGTGATCGGGACATCCCTACTTCCAACCCAATGTTAACAAACGATACAGTATATGACGCAAAATATAATAAGAAAGGTGTCCTTACAATCGCATAAAGTGAGGAGAAGAACACACTCAGCCCTTTCTGCGTTTGCTGGACTGATGGTACAACACCATTCGTGAAGACTTCGTTGGCGCCTGGAGTCGCTTTACAAAATGTGGACAAAGAAAAGTACACCGTCGACTCCTCAGAGACACCACAGCTTTGCAGGGTCTCTCCACCAGCATGATCACCACTGAAAAGAAATAAGGGAAAAAAGGTATATAGTAATGAGATGTATAAATCATTACAATCCCCTTTCTGTACAGTATGTATATATAAATATCTAATTTAATTTGTCTATAAAAAACATTTACACAAAAAAAAAATACTTTTAATGAGTCATAGGATTTGGTTAGTGTTATTTTAATAAGCTGAATTTCCAATAGGTAATGTGCCTATGTATTTAACTGACAGTGTGTGTGATCATTTCCATGCTTTACACAGTAATGATTTTAAATTACCTGTAATGGAGAACATGAGCTGGAATTCCACTTTCATTTGCAAGCTTGAGTTTCAAGTAGCTGATTGTGTCAGTTGCCAAGTCCACTTTGATCTCAAACTTTCCCTAAGAAGAAATGGTGGATTAAGAGCTGTTCACACCAAACACGATAACTATAGCAATGTTTTGTGGGCGTCCACACAGACGAATAAATGGCATCACCCATGCACACATATACAGAGGCAGGGTGGGAGAGAGAGAGAGATCTCCGCCTGACGCTGGTGCTGAAAAACACATCCAATAGGGTTCATCATCATCATCTAAATCACCAAACAGTGAGCGAAATAAGAACAAATATTTAAGAAGTAGTGAAAATAGCCGATCTGCTATTTTCACTAGTTTTGGTACCGGGCGAATATCAAATTGGGTCACAGGCTGAGTGAAAAGTTTGGGAACCACCACCGGTCTAAATCATTCAGCTCACCCTCAGCATCACGTGGCATCGAACAGTATCTTCTCCTCCCAAGACTTCAGGAGTTTCTTGCCTTTGCATTGCAGGGGATTGCTTTAGGTTATGCTTTGGTGTAAATATCGCATACAACTCTGCTCCATTTTCAATGTGTCTGTCTTTTAAGGTCCCTGTAAATTAGAAACGTTGATTGACAGAAATTAGCACATGATGTTTGCTGTGAATACAAATACTCATCACATCACTACATAATCATTTGTCTGCTGTATTCCAGCCACATATCATAACATGGACCAGTTTTCACTTTGCTTTTGATAAAATGTTGTCCAAAGTTGTAATGTTGGTCAAACAAGATGTTGAATTGCGTTCGTAAATCAAGCTTTGATCATAAAAAAAGCAATCAAAGTTGAGGCAAGGAAGCAACCAGGTGCTCGAAGGAGACGTGCAGGTATACGAAATATAATAGTAAAAAGGCGCTCCTGGGATCAATCGGGATAAAACATCTATAGAAAAAAGCGGAGATCCAGGCACACTTAAAGGACCACTTCACCACTTTTCAACATCTCTTCATACAATTGGTCCTCACTAATGTTCATGATAAAACACCACCATTCTTTCCTACTCATTCTGTGTCTCATAGGAGGGCTTTGGGCAGTTCGGATACCCGTCCACCAGTGACATCATCATTAGGCAGATCTTTTTTTAAACAAGATTTGTT
This sequence comes from Electrona antarctica, assembly GCF_951216825.1. Taxonomy (NCBI): domain Eukaryota; kingdom Metazoa; phylum Chordata; class Actinopteri; order Myctophiformes; family Myctophidae; genus Electrona; species Electrona antarctica. Next base: position 10,777,309 of record NC_136806.1, read on the forward strand.
TTAAAATATATTTAGATTTTTATTATCGTGAGAACGATGGCTTCAACTTTTGCATTGCAACTTTTCAGGAAAAGAAAGCCTGCCGTTTCTATTAGCTTGGATTCACCATCGATGATGTCACTGGTGGACGGGTTTCTGAACTGCCCACAGCCTTCCTATGAGACACAGACTGAGTAGAAAAAAATTGTGGTATTTTATCATGAACATTAGTTAGGACCAATTATAGGAAGAGAAGTTGAAAAGTGGTGAAGTGGTCCTTTAATAGTTCAAAAGGAGGAAAACTTTATTAAACCAAACATGTTTCGACCTATACCGGTCTTCATCAGGGCTAACAAAACACAGCAAACCACTTAGAAACAGATCACGTGGTTCAGCTGCAATATCAAAGTTATTCAATGGCAGGTCATGCATGTCTTACATGTGTTGAAGAAAGGGTCATCAGTCAATGGCATTCCATCAACTGTGTATAGGCAGACATCTTTTGAATTCCCAACGTGTTCATGGTGGCAGATCCTTAACATCAGATCTTCAACTGTGTTTTGTGCAGGGTCCATATCTGAGTAGAAATTAACCTCAGTATAACCACAACTGACTTGAGGGCATTTTCCACAGCAAATGTACTAGTAACTCAACTGTAACATCAATCACTCACAAACATACAGTAATGATATTCTATAAAGACTCTAAGCCAAAACACAAGAGAAAATACAGACTAGGTGGTGAAAAATATGAACATTACGGTGACTGCACTGCCGTCATAGGATTAGGAACACACACACACACACACACACACACACACACACACACACACACACACACACACACACACACACACACACACACAATGCAGCAGGCATTAGACAACCTGACAGCCACCAACCTGGCAACCCTGAATGAGCCAATCAGCTGCCAGTCTCTGGTGTGTGTGTGTGTGTGTGAGTGTCACAAGTACTGTGTGGTATCAAATCCCTTTGATGTGTGTGTGTCGTCTCGGACGAGGAGCAGGAGAAAAGAACAAACTCTACCCTAACGTCACTAAAAAGTACATTAAAACCCTTTTTCCTTTCCAAAACAAACACAACGTACATTATGACAATATTTCACCCTTTGCA
>NC_136806.1:10783420-11035372 GCF_951216825.1 Electrona antarctica
GCTCCCTCCACGATGACGTACATGTTCCCTCCACGATGACGTACATGTTCCCTCCACGATGACGTACATGTTCCCTCCACGATGACGTACATGTTCCCTCCACGATGACGTACATGTTCCCGCCACGATGACGTACATGTTCCCTACATGATGATGTACATGTTCCATTCACGATGACGTACATGTTTCCTCCACGATGACGTACATGTTTCCTCCACGATGACGTACATGTTCCCTCCACGATGACGTGCATGTTCCCTACACGATGACGTACATGCTCCCTACACGATGGCGTTCATGTTTCCTCCACGATGGCGTTCATGTTTCCTCCACGATGACGTACATGCTCCCTCCACGATGACGTACATGTCCCCTCCACGGTGACGTACATGTTCCCGCCACGATGGCGTACATGTCCCCTTCACGATAACGTACATGTCCCCTTCACGATAACGTACATGTTCCCTACATGATGATGTACATGTTCCATTCACGATGACGTACATGTTTCCTCCACGATGACGTACATGTTTCCTCCACGATGACGTACATGTTCCCTCCACGATGACGTGCATGTTCCCTACACGATGACGTACATGCTCCCTACACGATGGCGTTCATGTTTCCTCCACGATGGCGTTCATGTTTCCTCCACGATGACGTACATGCTCCCTCCACGATGACGTACATGTCCCCTCCACGGTGACGTACATGTTCCCGCCACGATGGCGTACATGTCCCCTTCACGATAACGTACATGTCCCCTTCACGATAACGTACATGTTCCCTACATGATGATGTACATGTTCCATTCACGATGACGTACATGTTTCCTCCACGATGACGTACATGCTCCCTCCACGATGACGTACATGTTTCCTCCACGATGACGTACATGTTACCTACACAATGGCGTACATGTTCAATTCACGACGACGCGCATGTTCCCTCCACGATGACGTACATGTTCCCTCCACGATGACGTACATGTCCCCTCCACGATGACGTGCATGTTCCCTTCACGACGACGTGCATGTTCCCTCCACGATGACGTACATGTTCCCGTCACGATGACGTACATGTTCCCTACATGATGACGTAAATGCTCCATCTACGACGACGTGCATGTTCCCTCCACGATGACGTGCATGTTCCCTCCACGATGACGTACACGTTCCCTCCACGATGACGTACATGTTCCCTCCACGATGACATACATGTTTCCTCCACGATGACGTACATGTCCCCTTCACGATGACGTACATGTCCACGTCACGATGACGTACATGTTCCCTACATGATGGCGTACATGTTCAATTTACGACGACGCGCATGTTCCCTACACGATGGCGTTCATGTTTCCTCCACGATGGCGTTCATGTTTCCTCCACGATGACGTACATGCTCCCTCCACGATGACGTACATGTCCCCTCCACGGTGACGTACATGTTCCCGCCACGATGACGTACATGTCCCCTTCACGATAACGTACATGTCCCCTTCACGATAACGTACATGTTCCCTACATGATGATGTACATGTTCCATTCACGATGACGTACATGTTTCCTCCACGATGACGTACATGTTTCCTCCACGATGACGTACATGTTCCCTCCACGATGACGTGCATGTTCCCTACACGATGACGTACATGCTCCCTACACGATGGCGTTCATGTTTCCTCCACGATGGCGTTCATGTTTCCTCCACGATGACGTACATGCTCCCTCCACGATGACGTACATGTCCCCTCCACGGTGACGTACATGTTCCCGCCACGATGGCGTACATGTCCCCTTCACGATAACGTACATGTCCCCTTCACGATAACGTACATGTTCCCTACATGATGATGTACATGTTCCATTCACGATGACGTACATGTTTCCTCCACGATGACGTACATGCTCCCTCCACGATGACGTACATGTTTCCTCCACGATGACGTACATGTTACCTACACAATGGCGTACATGTTCAATTCACGACGACGCGCATGTTCCCTCCACGATGACGTACATGTTCCCTCCACGATGACGTACATGTCCCCTCCACGATGACGTGCATGTTCCCTTCACGACGACGTGCATGTTCCCTCCACGATGACGTACATGTTCCCGTCACGATGACGTACATGTTCCCTACATGATGACGTAAATGCTCCATCTACGACGACGTGCATGTTCCCTCCACGATGACGTGCATGTTCCCTCCACGATGACGTACACGTTCCCTCCACGATGACGTACATGTTCCCTCCACGATGACATACATGTTTCCTCCACGATGACGTACATGTCCCCTTCACGATGACGTACATGTCCACGTCACGATGACGTACATGTTCCCTACATGATGGCGTACATGTTCAATTTACGACGACGCGCATGTTCCCTCCACGATGACGTACATGTTCCCTCCACGATGACGTACATGTTCCCTTCACGATGACGTGCATGTTCCCTCCACGATGACGTGCATGTTCCCTTCACGACGACGTACATGTTCCCTACACGATGGCGTACATGTTCCCTACACGATGACGTACATGTTCCCTCCACGATGACATACATGTTCCCTCCACAATGACGTACATGTTCCCTACACGATGGCGTACATGTTCCCTCCACGATGACGTACATGTTTCCTCCACGATGACGTACATGCTCCCTCCACGATGGCGTACATGTTTCCTCCACGATGACGTACATGTTCCCTCCACGATGACGTGCATGTTCCCTACACGATGACGTACATGCTCCCTTCACGATGACGTACATGCTCCCTTCACGATGACGTACATGTTCCCTCCACGATGACGTACATGTCCCCTTCACGATGACGTACATGTCCACGTCATGATGACGTACATGTGCCCTACATGATGGCGTACATGTTCAATTTACGACGACGTGCATGTTCCCTCCACGATGACATACATGTTTCCTCCACGATGACGTACATGTTCCCTACACGATGGCGTACATGTTCCCTCCACGATGACGTACATGTTTCCGCCACGATGACGTACATGATCCCTCCACGATGACGTACATGTTTCCTCCACGATGACGTACATGTCCCCTCCACGATAACGTGCATGTTTCCCACACGATGACGTACATGCTCCCTTCACGATGACGTACATGTTCCCTCCACGATGACGTGCATGTCCCCTTCACGATGACGTACATGTCCACGTCACGATGACGTACATGTTCCCTACATGATGGCGTACATGTTCAATTTACGACGACGTGCATGTTCCCTCCACGATGACGTACATGTTCCCTCCGCGATGACGTACATGTTCCCTCCACGATGACGTACATGTTGCCTCCATGATAACGTACATGTCCCCTTCACGATGACGTACATGTTCCCTTCACGATGACATAAATGTTCCATCTACGATGACGTGCATGTTCCCTTCACGACGACGTGCATGTTCCCTCCACGATGACGTACATGTTCCCGTCACGATGACGTACATGTTCCCTCCACGATGACGTACATGTTTCCTCCACGATGACGTACATGTCCCCTTAACGATGACGTGCATGTTCCCTTCACGATGACGTGCATGTTCCCTTCACGATGACGTACATGTTCCCTACACGATGACGTGCATGTTCCCTACACGACGACGTACATGTTCCCTACACGACGACGTACATGTTCCCTACACGACGACGTACATGTTCCCTACACGACGACGTACATACCACTCCCCTTCATTTGCATACCACGCCCCTTCATTTGCATACCAATCCCCTTCATTTGCATGTCACGCCCCTTCATTTGCATAAACCAATCCCGCAAAGTAGCCGAAACATGCCCTTCATTTGCATACCACTCCCCTTCATTTGCATACCACGCACCTTAATTTGCATACCACTCCCCTTCATTTGCATGCCACGCCCCTTCATTTGCATAAACCAATCCCACAAAGTAGCCGAAACATGCCCTTCATGTGCGTGGTATGCAAATGAAGGGGAGTGGCCCCTTCATTTGCATACCACGCACCTTCATTTGCATGCCACGCCCCTTCATTTGCATAAACCAATCCCCTTAATTTGCATGCCACGCCCCTTCATTTGCATATCACGCACCTTCATTTGCATGCCACGCACCTTCATTTGCATAAGCCAATCCCACAAAGTAGCAGAAACATGCCCTTCATTTGCATACCACTCCCCTTCATTTGCATACCACTCCCCTTCATTTGCATGCCACGCCCCTTCATTTGCATAAACCAATCCCACAAAGTAGCCGAAACATGCCCTTCATGTGCGTGGTATGCAAATGAAGGGGAGTGGCCCCTTCATTTGCATACCACGCACCTTCATTTGCATGCCACGCCCCTTCATTTGCATAAACAAATCCCCTTCATTTGCATACCATGCCCCTTCATTTGCATATCACGCACCTTCATTTGCATGCCACGCACCTTCATTTGCATAAGCCAATCCCACAAAGTAGCAGAAACATGCCCTTCATTTGCATACCACTCCCCTTCATTTGCATACCACGCCCCTTCATTTGCATACCACGCACCTTATTTGCATACCACTCCCCTTCATTTGCATACCACGCACCTTAATTTGCATACCACTCCCCTTCATTTGCATGCCACGCCCCTTCATTTGCATAAACCATTCCCACAAAGTAGCCGAAACATGCCCTTCATGTGCGTGGTATGCAAATGAAGGGGAGTGGCCCCTTCATTTGCATACCACGTACCTTCATTTGCATGCCACGCCCCTTCATTTGCATGCCACGCCCCTTCATTTGCATACCACGCACCCCATTTGCATACCACTCCCCTTCATTTGCATACCACGCACCTTCATTTGCATACCACTCCCCTTCATTTGCATACCACGCACCTTCATTTGCATAAACTAATCCCACAAAGTAGCCGGAGCCATGCCCCTTCATTTGCATACCACTCCCCTTCATTTGCATACCACGCCCCTTCATTTGCATACCACGCACCTCATTTGCATACCACTCCCCTTCATTTGCATACCACGCCCCTTCAGTTGCATAAACCAATCCCGCAAAGTAGCGGAAACATGCCCTTCATTTGCATACCACGCCCCCTCATTTGCATACCACGCACCCCATTTGCATACCACTCCCCTTCATTTGCATACCACGCACCTTAATTTGCATACCACTCCCCTTCATTTGCATGCCACGCCCCTTCATTTGCATAAACCAATCCCACAAAGTAGCCGGAGCCATGCCCCTTCATTTGCATACCACTCCCCTTCATTTGCATACCACGCCCCTTCATTTGCATACCACGCACCTCATTTGCATACCACTCCCCTTCATTTGCATACCACGCCCCTTCAGTTGCATAAACCAATCCCGCAAAGTAGCGGAAACATGCCCTTCATTTGCATACCACGCCCCCTCATTTGCATACCACGCACCCCATTTGCATACCACTCCCCTTCATTTGCATACCACGCACCTTAATTTGCATACCACTCCCCTTCATTTGCATGCCACGCCCCTTCATTTGCATAAACCAATCCCACAAAGTAGCCGAAACATGCCCTTCATGTGCGTGGTATGCAAATGAAGGGGAGTGGCCCCTTCATTTGCATACCACGTACCTTCATTTGCATGCCACGCCCCTTCATTTGCATAAACCAATCCCCTTCATTTGCATGCCAGCCCCTTCATTTGCATACCACGCACCCCATTTGCATACCACTCCCCTTCATTTGCATACCACGCACCTTCATTTGCATACCACGCACCTTAATTTGCATGCCACGCCCCTTCATTTGCATAAACCAACCCAACAAAGTAGCCGGAACCATGCCCCTTCATTTGCATACCACTCCCCTTCATTTTCATACCACGCACCTTCATTTGCATACCACTCCCATTCATTTGCATGCCACGCCCCTTCATTTGCATAAACCAATCCCACAAAGTAGCCGAAACATGCCCTTCATTTGCATACCACTCCCCTTCATTTGCATACCACGCACCTTTATGTGCATGCCACGCCCCTTCATTTGCATAAACAAATCCCCTTCATTTGCATGCCACGCCCCTTCATTTGCATACCACGCACCTCATTTGCATACCACTCCCCTTCATTTGCATGCCACGCCCCTTCATTTGCATAACCCAATCCCGCAAAGTAGCGGAAACATGCCCTTCATTTGCATACCACCCCCTTCATTTGCATACCACTCCCCTTCATTTGCATACCACGCACCTTAATTTGCATGCCACGCCCCTTCATTTGCATAAACCAATCCCCTTCATTTGCATGCCACGCCCCTTCATTTGCATACCATGCACCTCATTTGCATACCACTCCCCTTCATTTGCATGCCACGCCCCTTCATTTGCATAAACCAATCCCGCAAAGTAGCGGAAACATGCCCTTCATTTGCATACCACTCCCCTTCATTTGCATACCACTCCCCTTCATTTGCATACCACGCACCTTCATTTGCATGCCACGTCCCTTCATTTGCATAAACCAATCCCCTTCATTTGCATGTCACGCCCCTTCATTTGCATAAACCAATCCCGCAAAGTAGCCGAAACATGCCCTTCATTTGCATACCACTCCCCTTCATTTGCATACCACACACCTTAATTTGCATAAGCAAATCCCACAAAGTAGCCGAAACATGCCCTTAATTTGCATACCACGCACCTTCATTTGCATGCCACGCCCCTTCATTTGCATAAACCACTCCCACAAAGTAGGCGGGGTGACACCCACTAATTTACATAAGCGACACCCACTAATTTGCATATACCACACCCACAAAGTAGCCGAAACCACGCCCATCAAATTTGCATAACCCACACCCACAAAGTAGCCGGAACCACGCCCTTCATTAGCATAAACTGCTAACACAAAGTAAGTTAGCGAGAAAAGTCGCGAAATTCGACAGAACAAATCCGAGACCATTACCGCAACCGGGTCGCGGCCCCGATCGCAGCCGTATAGGGTTTGGGCCAAACGGACATACGGTCGCGACAGTAGCCCTGCACGAAAGCCTCGAAATTTGCGACTTTGACGCGAAAGTCGCAGAACAAATCCGAGACCATCACCGCGGCCGGGTCGCGGCCCCGATCGCAGCCGTATAGGTTCCGGGCCAAACGGACATACGGCCGCGGCGGTAGCCTTGAACGAACGCCTACAAATTGCCGACTTTGACGCGCGACAACGCGCCAACGATAAAACATCACGGTCCGACGTTCGGATATGTCGGAGAGCCAGCCGAGACGAACGGTTAGGTGTCTCGGACGTACGCCTCCGACAGTCGTACAAAACGTCCTTCACTTTGGCTCTGTGCATGCAGACACGTCATAGACCCATAGACTCTAACAGCGTCCTGGCTGAAAAAGTGAAACGAGACCGTGCCTCTTAGAAAGGTCGCCCGAGGACGTTCTATAGATCCATGCGTGCGTCTCCGGGAGCTCTATAACATATCCGAAAATCATCCCGGAAGGCCTCACCGTCGTGGCGTTCCAGTGAAGCAAAGTTTGACGTTCACGCGCGCCTACGCCGACGATCGTAAGTCTGTTCGGGATGGGCCAAACACCTCTGCGATCGCGGCGACGAGCCGATCTTCGTGATGGTCTGAGTTTTTTTCTGCGACCTCGGGAACCTCAAATCTGACCCGAGGCCTAGCATTGCAGTGTAGTTCCCTTTATCGGACGCTTGTAAGAGTCCCACAAAATCGAGACCAACGCCATTTTATTCGCCATGGCCTGAATATGGATATTCGGGGGTGTTACATATTTAAAAAAATATCTATCAATTAATTGTTAAGGCATTTGGCCCAAAGGTCACGTGGCAGTCTTTCGGCTGACCTTTGACCTTTGCAAACGTCGTGGAAATTCGAGACCGGTTCCATTGGATTCGACATGTCCTGAATATGGATATTGGAGGTTCTTACATATTTTTAAAAATATATATCACCCCGTTTTTTTAAGAATTTGGCCCAAAGGGTCACCGTTGCAGTCTTTTTGCTGACCATTGACCTTTGCAAACGGTGTGGAGAGCCCAGACCGACGCCATTGGATTCTGCATTTTCTAAATATGAATAAAATGTCTAGTTTGTGAAGAATAACATTAATGAACATGTTGTGTTTTGTGTTTTGTCTGTTCATTCAAAAAGAGAGGAGAGGAGAGGAGGGGAGAGGCATATGCCTTCATACATGTGGATGGGCTGTGGCGCTGTTCTGAATTCCACTGGCAGATGACGGTCTTTTCTTTGATTCGTTTCTCTGACTTCCTATGTAAGTGCTGCTATTAAAATGCTTACTTTAAAAAGACTAAAATAGCTAAAATACAACAATTCATGGTCATAAGTTCATAAAGCATAATTCATAATAATGTCATGATACAATAATACATATGTGGTTCATAATTGATTTCATATGAGGTTAAAAATGTAAACATGATGTGATGATAACTTTCTGAGGCAGAACCAAGTTCCCTGTCTGTCAGTAGCAACACTGGACCATGATTGATTGACTGATTGATGCATGATTGCCTGGCATTGCACACAGGTGGTACAAACATTTCTCTCACTCATTCAGACTCTGGTCTGCACAAGGAAGCACACTCGCAGCAGAGTAGTGTGTTTGAACTGTTTAAAGTTATTAAACACGGTCAAAAGGACATTCAAATGACTGTATGAAACTCAAGAAGCATCAAGAACCTCTTTACACAACAAGCGGCCAACGAGGTATTATTATTTGAGAGTTATCTTTGTTGTGTTGTATTGTGGTGTTTTGACGTTCACGTTCACCTGCGCATCGCGCATTTCTACATGTTTTGTATTTCTTTGTTTGATCAATATTATGTATTGCGACGTAATTTGTTGATTGTTTATGTGTTTATTATTTTGTGTGAACATAGTTCTCACGGCATGGAACAGCAGAGGGATGAGAAGAATGCCCAATAAATGCCCGTTTATAAAGAACCGACCTGTGTCGTCAATGTTGTGAGAAGAGCTACATCCTACGTGTGTGTGTTTCGTGTCGTGTCATTCATCATCACTTTGTTTACTTTATCACAGCTAACAGTCACATCAAGGTCTGTGAAATAGTTAGTAATGAATGAATAGCTGACTCTGTCGCGATTTTGGCTTTTATGGTGAATGAACATGTATTATTCAACTTTGGCCAGTAGTTGTACAAAGCCATGGGTCTGAATGTAAACAAAGTATATGACAACGTTTTATTTTTATATTGAGTGGTGGTGTGATTTGCATGTTATGTAATGAGTCCGAGTTTGTATTGTGCTAAACCAGTCACCAGAATACAGTAATGTTTATTATTGATCTAAAAACGGACTAAATGAGTGATATGGTATAAGTACTGTAGCATGGATAAGAAGCTAACTATGTGTGACGGGTGGGACATTAGGACCTGGAGCTGCCTGCCCAGAGCAGAGCGGTAGCTTGAGACCCGTGAGATCAATGAAGCTCACGTTTGTTCTCGTTCTGTCGTGTGCATGTAGCGTCAGTGCCCAGCAGCACCCGTCGCGTCCGTGTAAATCAATTTACCAAGGTATGTTACAACAAAGGCTTACACATTGTAGTCTGTTGCATTTAGTATGATTTAGAGTTGTAGAAACTGTTGGTGCTGTTCTAGAAACTGTTGGTGCTGTTGTGGGGCTAGGCTGTACAGGGCAGACTACACTTGGACCCAGTGTCCACACATACTATTTAACAGAACACGGGTATGAGTCTCACACTTCAATGTGGATTATGGTGGCATGCAACCACCTTATGTCATACTTTTAATTCACATATTTATTATGATGGGGAATTAATATTGTTTCTGTTTTGATTGATTGATTGAAGAATTTATTAACAGTTTGCAGAATTACAGTACATTTCAAGCACAAACTCAATACAAAGGCTGTTAACTGTGAGTGGACGACCCAATTAAGCATTACACTTGTTTCCAATAGGGTCCACCATGTTCAAATCATCAAAACATTTAGAGACGTACAAATAGACACTTCTATAGACAGAACAGGAATTCATCATAGAAGGAGGTATTTCATGGTAGAACAATGTCAGAACGGATCCAGACCTGGCTAGCCTGAATCCTGCCTGCTGGGTATAAGTGCCTTGGGCCTAGGAGGTAGGAAGATAGGCTTGCCAGTATATGTTTATATTATAATGAGTACTTATGATGGGTGCTCGGTGTCTAATTGCTCTGTTGTATATTGCAGGCTGAACTGGTGACACAGAGTGGTCAGCAGACAGCCATTGCTCTTTTCCTCAGTTTTACTTTGTTTTTAATTGTTTCCATGCTCTTCAGTGCCTCCAGTATTTTATATAACCTTATTGAAAGAAACCCCCTGTACTGTATATTTTACTGAATGACCGTTGTTACCCCCCTTCCCCACTTCTAGTGTGCTTTTACCTTTTGACTAACAGTCAGCAAGTGTTTTGTGTGCGCAACATAAGCCGCAGTGCCATGATGGTTGCAGTGATGTATATCTTATTCTCGTAACAGTTTGCAGTGATTTATATCTTATTATCTTAACAGTTTGCTGTGTTTATGAGAAGTGCTATATTGTCCCTCCGGTCAAGTAATTTAAATACAACATTTATGAAGGTTTTGCTATCTGTATTATGTGAAATTGTGAATAAAGTTGATCTAGTGATTGTACACAGAAAAGCCTCTGTCCGTCTATAAAGTACTTTGCACGGGGATTTTGGTTACAAGAGTAAATACTGAATACGGGTCTCTCACCCATTGAGAGTGGCGTAGTCTTAGTCTATGAACTTGGTTCTTATTCCAAAAGTATCATCAGTGTCCATCTGGTCACATTTGCTAATCGGAATTAGCATTAAGCTAACTGCATCCACTATAATGTTACACATTATATTAATGTGCTCTGTGTGTTCAGCCATGGCCAGGACGTCGAGGCACGACCGAGAGATGGCGCTGGACGCCAAGAGACGTCTGTGTGTGAGTTCAGATCCCGTGGAGAGGCTGAGGCTGCAGTGCCTGGCCCGAGGGTCGTCTGGCATCAATGGCCTGGGCAGGTGAGTGTGTGCGCGTGCGTGTGTGTGCGCGTGCGTGTGTGTGTGCGCGCGTGCCTCCCTCAGGCACAGCAGAGGCGTACATACAGACAGTTGGACTGTGAGGTGACGTGGCAGCCCTCCTCCTCGCCATCACCCAGGAAGCCTTGGAGGTGTCGGCCGGTGTTGCTGGGCTCTATAACATATGAAAATCAGACCGGAAGGCCTTACCGTTGTGGCGTTCTACAGAAGCAAAGGTTTTAAATAGCACATCTACAAGCTCGTAGCGCGCCACTCTGTGTAGTGGAACGTTCGCGCGCGCCATGTCGACTAGAAAGGTCGCCCGAGGACGTACTACAGTTCCACGCGTGCGTCTCGTGGAGCTCTATAACATATCCGTAAATCAGACCGGAAGGCCTTACCGTTGTGGCGTTCTACAGAAGCAAAGGTTTTAAATAGCAGATCTACAAGCTCGTAGCGCGCCACTCGGTGTAGTGGAACGTTCGCGCGCGCCATGTCGACTAGAAAGGTCGCCCGAGGACGTACTACAGTTCCACGCGTGCGTCTCGTGGAGCTCTATAACATATCCGTAAATCAGACCGGAAGGCCTTACCGTTGTGGCGTTCTACAGAAGCAAAGGTTTTAAATAGCAGATCTACAAGCTCGTAGCGCGCCACTCGGTGTAGTGGAACGTTCGCGCACGCCATGTCGACTAGAAAGGTCGCCCGAGGACGTACTACAGTTCCACGCGTGCGTCTCGTGGAGCTCTATAACATATCCGTAAATCAGACCGGAAGGCCTTACCGTTGTGGCGTTCTACAGAAGCAAAGGTTTTAAATAGCAGATCTACAAGCTCGTAGCGCGCCACTCGGTGTAGTGGAACGTTCGCGCGCGCCATGTCGACTAGAAAGGTCGCCCGAGGACGTACTACAGTTCCACGCGTGCGTCTCGTGGAGCTCTATAACATATCCGTAAATCAGACCGGAAGGCCTTACCGTTGTGGCGTTCTACAGAAGCAAAGGTTTTAAATAGCAGATCTACAAGCTCGTAGCGCGCCACTCGGTGTAGTGGAACGTTCGCGCACGCCATGTCGACTAGAAAGGTCGCCCGAGGACGTACTACAGTTCCACGCGTGCGTCTCGTGGAGCTCTATAACATATCCGTAAATCAGACCGGAAGGCCTTACCGTTGTGGCGTTCTACAGAAGCAAAGGTTTTAAATAGCACATCTACAAGCTCGTAGCGCGCCACTCGGTGTAGTGGAACGTTCGCACGCGCCATGTCGACTAGAAAGGTCGCCCGAGGACGTACTACAGTTCCACGCGTGCGTCTCGTGGAGCTCTATAACATATCCGTAAATCAGACCGGAAGGCCTTACCGTTGTGGCGTTCTACAGAAGCAAAGGTTTTAAATAGCAGATCTACAAGCTCGTAGCGCGCCACTCGGTGTAGTGGAACGTTCGCGCGCGCCATGCCGACTAGAAAGGTCGCCCGAGGACGTACTACAGTCCCACGCGTGCGTCTCGTGGAGCTCTATAACATATCCGTAAATCAGACCGGAAGGCCTTACCGTTGTGGCGTTCTACAGAAGCAAAGGTTTTAAATAGCAGATCTACAAGCTCGTAGCGCGCCACTCGGTGTAGTGGAACGTTCGCGCGCGCCATGTCGACTAGAAAGGTCGCCCGAGGACGTACTACAGTTCCACGCGTGCGTCTCGTGGAGCTCTATAACATATCCGTAAATCAGACCGGAAGGCCTTACCGTTGTGGCGTTCTACAGAAGCAAAGGTTTTAAATAGCACATCTACAAGCTCGTAGCGCGCCACTCGGTGTAGTGGAACGTTCGCACGCGCCATGTCGACTAGAAAGGTCGCCCGAGGACGTACTACAGTTCCACGCGTGCGTCTCGTGGAGCTCTATAACATATCCGTAAATCAGACCGGAAGGCCTTACCGTTGTGGCGTTCTACAGAAGCAAAGGTTTTAAATAGCAGATCTACAAGCTCGTAGCGCGCCACTCGGTGTAGTGGAACGTTCGCGCGCGCCATGCCGACTAGAAAGGTCGCCCGAGGACGTACTACAGTCCCACGCGTGCGTCTCGTGGAGCTCTATAACATATCCGTAAATCAGACCGGAAGGCCTTACCGTTGTGGCGTTCTACAGAAGCAAAGGTTTTAAATAGCAGATCTACAAGCTCGTAGCGCGCCACTCGGTGTAGTGGAACGTTCGCGCGCGCCATGTCGACTAGAAAGGTCGCCCGAGGACGTACTACAGTTCCACGCGTGCGTCTCGTGGAGCTCTATAACATATCCGTAAATCAGACCGGAAGGCCTTACCGTTGTGGCGTTCTACAGAAGCAAAGGTTTTAAATAGCAGATCTACAAGCTCGTAGCGCGCCACTCGGTGTAGTGGAACGTTCGCGCGCGCCATGCCGACTAGAAAGGTCGCCCGAGGACGTACTACAGTCCCACGCGTGCGTCTCGTGGAGCTCTATAACATATCCGTAAATCAGACCGGAAGGCCTTACCGTTGTGGCGTTCTACAGAAGCAAAGGTTTTAAATAGCAGATCTACAAGCTCGTAGCGCGCCACTCGGTGTAGTGGAACGTTCGCGCGCGCCATGTCGACTAGAAAGGTCGCCCGAGGACGTACTACAGTTCCACGCGTGCGTCTCGTGGAGCTCTATAACATATCCGTAAATCAGACCGGAAGGCCTTACCGTTGTGGCGTTCTACAGAAGCAAAGGTTTTAAATAGCACATCTACAAGCTCGTAGCGCGCCACTCGGTGTAGTGGAACGTTCGCACGCGCCATGTCGACTAGAAAGGTCGCCCGAGGACGTACTACAGTTCCACGCGTGCGTCTCGTGGAGCTCTATAACATATCCGTAAATCAGACCGGAAGGCCTTACCGTTGTGGCGTTCTACAGAAGCAAAGGTTTTAAATAGCAGATCTACAAGCTCGTAGCGCGCCACTCGGTGTAGTGGAACGTTCGCGCGCGCCATGCCGACTAGAAAGGTCGCCCGAGGACGTACTACAGTCCCACGCGTGCGTCTCGTGGAGCTCTATAACATATCCGTAAATCAGACCGGAAGGCCTTACCGTTGTGGCGTTCTACAGAAGCAAAGGTTTTAAATAGCAGATCTACAAGCTCGTAGCGCGCCACTCGGTGTAGTGGAACGTTCGCGCGCGCCATGTCGACTAGAAAGGTCGCCCGAGGACGTACTACAGTTCCACGCGTGCGTCTCGTGGAGCTCTATAACATATCCGTAAATCAGACCGGAAGGCCTTACCGTTGTGGCGTTCTACAGAAGCAAAGGTTTTAAATAGCACATCTACAAGCTCGTAGCGCGCCACTCGGTGTAGTGGAGAAATCATGCTCAGCATATAGTGTATCTGCCATGTATAAGTGTTGGTATAAGTAATGGTAAAAAACACATTTAAATCTGCTACAAAAAAAACTAAACAGTTTAGCACTTTTACTTTGGTTAAAGGTATATTCAGTGATTTCACTTCATTCAAAAACAAAAACATGTTAATGTGCTTTAACATGTATCATATTGTTTTCTTTTCTGTGTGTGTGTGTGTGTGTGTGTGTGTGTGTGTGTGTGTGTGTGTGTGTGTGTGTGTGTGTGTGTGTGTGTGTGTGTGTGTGTGTGTGTGTGTGTGTGTGTGTGTGTGTGTGTGTGTGTGTGTGTGTGTGTGTGTGCACGCGTGCATACGGAGCTAGTCTTGCAAGATGTAAGGAACTAAGCTTTCCGACCTACACCTGTGATTTTGAGGTCAAGGTATTTTCTTTTTTTTAAGATATCTTTTTTTGCCTTTTATTTGATAATTTGGCAAGGGCTGGCGTGAAGAGCCAGGGTTTTTATCAGCTGGGCTTGATGAGGAGATGACCCCAAGGTGTGCAGTTCCACAGGAAGTAGATAGCACGTCACAGCCCAGGAAGCCAGTCACACGCCCATGCCAGACCATATAGGGAAAAGGAAAAAAAACAGAAACGCAGCCAGCCCATAACAGTATTGACCAAAAGTATATCATTGCCAATACGAGTGGCAGTGGTCAAGCTCACCCTCTGTCAAAGGATGAGGAACTTGGTTATCCAGGAGGAGGATAGAGTTATTAATATGCCCCTCCTCCTCCATTATTACAGAGAAATCTGCTTGGTTTGAACACCTGGTAAGGATTCCCCCAAGTCCCAAGTGGCATGTAGGTGCAGTCAAGTTGGAAGGATCCCAGCACAAACGATGCATGCCTACGGTATCCGGAGAACTCGCCAGTTTACCAACTCGCCACGATTTAGTGCATTTTAGTTTTACTTCACCTTCATTTAAATTGCATTGAATTGAGAGAGAGAGAGAGGATAGTTGTTTAGAGAGAAAGTAGGAATGCTAAAAGTTTAAACACCAAAGTACCGAAACAATGTAATTCATTAGTAAACAATTCCTGAAATGGTAGGCCTACTTATCATTGGTATTCACATACTCACCTTTTTATCATCATCTAGCTGACCATTTAATTGCACAAAATAATTTGATCACTTTCGAAATGAACTATAACATCTGTGAATTTGACATACTACACTGATGAAGACAGCATGTTAGCATAACGATGAAGACATTGATGAAGAATTTTCGCCGTGGCGACTTGGTAAACTGGCGAGTTCTCCGGTATCCATGCCTACTACTTGTAGTCTGCTCTGAAGAAGGCTCTGCCGAAACACGTCAGCGTTCGCAAATAAATATGAGAAATTGCATCTGAGCCAGTCTTGCATTTTCCATCTTTTATTTTGGAGTGTCGCATTTTCCATTTAGTTGGTTTATGAGTTGACACATGCCTACTTATTTGACTAACCCTTGAATAATCTATGCAGGACTTTATCAGTTTTCCAATCAATATTGGTAGTTGTTTGTGCTCTAGTCAATAGTCTATATAGTCCTAGCACTCCATAGGGATATTCAAAAGTGATTTGAAACTAAAATTAAGTATTCAGCATGCAATCCTGCTCCTTTTAAACCTTTCAGCCTTCTGGAAGCTGGCCATGGAAGGTCCTCCTGACACGCCGTATGAGAAAGGAGTCTTTGAGCTCTACTGCCAGTTTGGTCCTGACTATCCTGTGAAACCTCCTCTGGTCCGCTTCGTCACACGTGTATCCTCATTATTACACACCACTTACAGACATGAATGACCATTAATATTGATATACTGTGATGCATACATTTGTTTGATCCTAAGTTTATACTATTGAAAACAATGTATCAGAACTCATAGCAATTCAAAAAATGTTTTCTTAACATAAGCAAAGATACATCACTGCAACATCAACAGCGTGGGCCGAATCTGCCACAATATATTTGACCGTAACTACAACGCCCAAATCACCATGAGAGAAATCCTGGATGCCATGTATGGACTGCTCATCATCCCTGAGCCTGAAGACCCCCTGGACAGGTTGTTTTTAAGACTTTGATTTCCAAATGTAATCATGGCCAATGTATGTTTATTTAGCACCTTTCATACACAAAGTCAATTGACAGACAGTGCTTTTCATAAGGCATAAATAGGCAATTTAAATGTGTCAAGGAAATGCATGCTTTTTTTTAAAGATATTTTTTCGGTTTTTGCCTTTATTGAGAGATTTTACAGTATTTTGACTTAAAGGGGGAGAGAGATGGGGGAAGACATGTGGCAACGGTCGTCGGGATCGGGACTCGAACCCGCGACATGCCGTCAATCCAGCCTAGGTGCCTGGACTGCTCGACCGACGACCGCGGCCCAGGCCAATGCATGCTTTTTATACGTTATGTTGGTAACTGTATATTGATTTAATCATGTGTTTAAAATGAATACCGTATGTATCTTTCCCTTTGGAAGCATTTTGGCGGAGGACTTCTTGACCAGCCCTGATAGATACAATCAAGCAGCCAAGGAGAATACAGAAAAAAATGCCGGGACCTCAATTGATGATGTGGAGAAGGTGATGAGTTATTCCTTTTAGTGAAAAGAAGAGAGTCCGCACACATGACCGCAGGCGGCCTTCATCAGGTCATCACCTGATGAAGGCCGCCTGCGGTCGAAACGTTGTGTCTTAACTATGGTGTTTCAATAAAAGAACACAATTGGAGCAATCCTGTGTGCGGACTCTCTTCTTTTCATTGTACTTGCCTTGGTCCGGCACCAGCCAGGAACTGGATGTGTGCAAGCCACCTGCCTTTTAAACTTATTCCTTTTAGTGAAATTATGATATGGACTTGTTGTAGATCATTGGACAACTTACCTACTAAACTTAACTAAATTATTTTCATTCTGTCCTATAGAAACTGGTGGGTCCAACTCTGGATGCTCCACCCCAACATCTGATCTGTCCACTGACCAAGAAGATGTTTAGGGACCCTGTGAAAACAAAATTTGGAGATGTATACGAACGAAAGGCCATTGAGGAATACCTCAAAACGTAAGGTCTCCCCCCCCACCCCCAAGAAATGTCTCGCTGGCGGAATTGTCTTGTATTCTAATTTATTGAACATTGTTTTTCCAGGCATGTAAATCAGGATCCCAAAGGCCGTCCTCTCACAAAATCTGACCTTAAAACAAACCACGCCATGAGGAAAATGGCGAAGGAGCTCCGTACCGATCAAATTGGAACCTGGGTGTAGAAGGAGAAGGTGGATCTGAGGGTATAGGCCAAACACTGGACAGTGTTGGTGGGTAACCTCACATTAACACATTAACACTTGTTCCATCATGATGTGAGGGATTTCTATTTCAGTTAAGTTCTTCATTACCAGTTAGGGGTTCTTTTTCATCCCATCACATCACAAGTGAAACTTTACTTTACACTATAACATTTTCTGCCATTACTGCCTTTTGCACTGAACTTGATGTACATGATGTGGCGAGCTGCACACAAACAATCATGTCATGCATGTTTGAATTTAGTTTTTTTTCTTTTTCAATGTACTTTAAATTTCTTTAAAAGGCAACACTAAACATGCCAAAATGTATGATCAATGACGTCAGTGCGCACTGAAGAGATCTTGGGTTTTGTGACTCTTGTAATAATTGCTCAAACAATTTGGTACTTGATCTTTAATTCGATGTTTAAGAGGTTTGGATGTTTATCTTTCCTGTTGAAATAGTCTGCCTAATTCACTATTCTATTCAAAAGGGCATCATAAAGGTATTATGTTTATGATGGATGTGGCAATATTGCATTTTATGTCTACTTCAACCTGTGATTTTCCAGTCCCTATTAAAATATAAAAACAATCTAAGCTCTTGGATCCATCCTATTTTAATGTTTCATTGTGATCGGTGTATGAAATAAAGTTGATATGCTTCAGTAGGCCTACACCCATGAAACTGGCTGGGGATTTACATTGTGTAAGCAGGTTCCCTGGCTTTATGCTTTAACTAAATTGTGATTTGTGAAGACCTTGTAGTTCCCAGGATACAATTCCCTTGGTGTCATAGAGTTGACTATTTATTTACCCATACATATCCGTATATTACCCAAAGACCGATCTGTCTTTCTCTGTCCATCTGTACATCCATGCAACCGGTGTGTCGTGTGTCCCAAGCATAACTTACGGTGTGTCCTATAATGTGTGCACATTATTGATTGTTGATTTGTTTTTCCAGTGGTAATAGCGAGGTGTTTCAGCTGTTTGTGCTCGGACACAGGGAAGTATAGGGACACATGGCTGCGTATAGGGCTTCGTACACACATAAAGAACAACTGTGCTTTGCTCTGCCTGTGTTTCATGGCCGCCCCAATGCTTTTCCAATGGAAGTCACATGGTTTGACCAAACACTTGTGTTTGATTGCCCCCCCCCTCCCCCCCATCACACACAACTGTTTGGTCAAACCACGTGACTTCCATTGGAAAAGCATTGAGGCGGCCATGAAACACGGACAGCACAGAGCATGTTCGTCTGATATGTCTGTACGAAGCCTAGGAGTGGCTAGCACCATTCAAAAACTCATCTGTTTGCGGAGGACGCATCAAATGTGGGAGAGTGTATGCCAGGCACGTGCAGAAAGGGGGGGGGGGGGGGGGCTCGGGGGACTTCAGCCCCTGCCCTTTTGCATCAAAGTGCCCTTTCCCTCAAAGAAAACAAGATTTATTTTTCAGTCGACATAAGGGTATGTGGGGGGGGGACGTGTGGCCAACAAGGGCTTATATGGGGGGCCAATAAGGGCTTGTGTGGGGGGCCAATGAGAGCTTATGTGGGGGGCCAATAAGGGCTTATGTGGGGGGCCAATAAGGGCTTGTGTGGGGGGCCAATATATAAGAGCTTATGTGGGGGACCAATAAGGGCTTATGTGGGGGGGCAATATATAAGAGCTTATGTGGGGGACCAATAAGGGCTTATGTGGGGGGCCAAGAGCGTATGTGGGGGGCCAATAAGGGCCATTGGTCCTTCAAGTAATGATAATCTTATTCCACTATCATAATTATACTTTTAATGTGCTGGCTGCCATCAGTCAGTTTTAGTTTCAGACTAATGAGATTAGTACGTATTGCTTATTTTACTGTCCAAGGACATGAAATGGAAGTTATGGCACAAGGGACGGACCCCACAAAAAGACCACCCGCAAAACCGGCGCGCGCCCACACATCTGGGGTTGCACTGGACAGATGATAGTGTTTATGAAATTAAAAATTATATACTGTATATTCTTCCTCGCAGATGGCCTACAGTGGTGGGGTCTCTAAGTCCCTTATTTTTTTCTTTTTTTTTACCCAGGGAAGTAGCTGAGCACAGGTGCTCATTTTCAGCAACGCCCTGCACATAGAAACACACAAATTAAAACCTGGGAGCTGACCAGTACAACCACAGTCTTATACTGTTGGCCACTAAGCAGCTCCAGGAGGAGCAGTTGGGGGTTCAGTGCCTTGCTCAAGGGCACTTCAGCGGTGTTGGGTGAGTGATGACAATCACTTCCCCACCCAGATTTTTCCTGCCCGTCCGGGGAATCGAACCGGCAACCTTCCGGCAACAAGGGCGCTCCTCTAACCCTTAGGCCACCGCTGCCCTTCTCTCAACACAGTTTCATTGTCCTGGAATACTTGCAGCCAGCTGGACTCAATGATTGTCCTAATGAATGATAACTGTATAAAATAGCCTATAGCAAGACAGCTTAAGCTATGATTTTATTAAATTAATTAATGAAATACATTTCTTAGATAATAATAATCTTACATATTCATGGTAGCCTGCTGCCTTGATCCCGCCTCTAGCTGCTGCTGATTGGCCAGGCGTTTTGTGGCCGGGCATCAAGTCTGCCTGAGAGTTCCCAGATGGGAGCAGGAGGGGGGAACCCAGTGTACTCTCTGCTGCCCCATCTGGCGGAGTCAGGTTAGGTAATCTGGTAATGGACCCTGCAGTGAAGAAATGAACACATTTGTATGGGGAGGAGTTTGTTAATTGACTTAATTTGCTGCTGCAGCCATGATCCTTTTAAGTCCTTTTTGCACTTTGCCACATTCCATCCCCCTCCCAGAATCTTGTGTAATATTAAATTGTAAGGCTATTATTCCATAATTGACTACAATTTAGGACTTCTACAGATGACAATGAATCGATGTGACCATTTACTTCCAAAATGTTCCTGAAATGCACATGATCCCCCCCCCCCCCCAGTAAGCCACGCCCCTTTACCTAAAAAGTTGGAGGCAGAAAGTGAACTGTAATCCGATGTGATTGTGAGCAAATTGCAGGTCGTGGTCTGTATGGTGTTGGTGGTGCATGGTAGCCGTGCAAGGTTAGTTACATTTCTTGATCACAGTTGCATTCATTCATGGGCATTTCTGTAACACGTACTGTATCATTAAAGTTGATAAAGGTTATTATACGCAAGCCTTCACTGCATGGCGGCGGGGCTTAGGGGCTACACTGCAAGGACTCGGGTAACATAATTGTTTACCTTTTCTTCAGATGGCTACCAGGTCCATAATGTACAACGTACTAGAAAGTCACAGACTGGAGTCTTACTACAACCAATTCATTCAGTTCGGTGTGAAAGATGAACGAGATTTCATTGATGGTGTATCTGATGAAGATTTAGACAACATGGGTAAGATTATTGGATAATTATGTACAAAATGCATGTGAATTTGTAGCCTTGGATCAACAAGACTGATTGAAAACTTGAACAGTTTGTAGAATAAGCACAGTAGATTACACTTCAATACAAGCTCTGATATTAAAGGAGGATTAAAGAAAGAAAGCACTAGCGTGTTTCCATTGTGTCCTCCATTTTCAATTTTTAAAATAAATCTAGAAAACTTTCTTGATCCAAGGCTAGTGAATTTGTACAGTACATAGGCCTACACTAAATTATTTTTTAAAATAAATCTAGAAAACATTCTTGATCCAAGGCTAGTGAATTTGTACAGTACATAGGCCTACACTAAATTCATTTTTAAAATAAATCTAGAAAACATTCTTGATCCAAGGCTAGTGAATTTGTACAGTACATAGGCCTACACTAAATTAAAAATGTCAATATGACTTTTGTGACAAAATAACCAACATCTCTTATTATGATTTTCAGAAATTACAGCTTGTGTACTTTACTGCAGTAAACAGAAATCTAAGTTGTAAATGTGGTAGCTTTTGATTGATTGATTGATTTATTAACAGTTTGCAGAATTACAGTACATTTCAAGTACAACTCAATACAAAAACTGTTAACAGTGAGTGGACGACACCATAAAGCATTACACTTGTTTACAATAGGGCCCACCATTTTCAATTCATCAAAACATTTAGAGACGTACGAATATACACAACTATATAGTCAAAAGGAAATCATCATAGGAGGTAAAAAGGGAAAAGAAACATATACAGTGAGGGGGAACAGGTGTGGGTGGGGGATTCAGATTTTACGGGGGCCGGTTTCGAATTGCAGCCGTCCGTAGGTGCCCTTTGAGAGCAGTTTTGAAGGAGTCAAGGGATTTGCATGTCTTAATGACTGTTGCAGGCCCGGTTCTTCCTACAGGCTGACGAAGCAGCGCCATGGGGGGGGGGCGGGGTGCTCTGTCCCAACTCTGTCTGCCCAGTGTCCCCCCAGTGCCCCCCCAGTGCCTCCCCAGTGTCTCCCCAGTGCCAGTGTCCCGCCAGTGCCTCAGAGCCTCCCCAGTGTCCCCACAGTGCCTCCCCAATGGACCCCCAGTGCCTCCACAGTGTCCCCACTGTCCCCCCCAGTGCCTCCACAGTGTCTCCTAAATTTTTGGGACAGAGTAAAAAAAAAAAAAAAGATTGCTCAGGACCGGCCCTGGACTGTTGGTAGGGCGTTCCACATTTTGTTGGCATAGGAGCGAAATCTGGGTTGCACATGGCTTGTTGAACTCCCTCTGGTGTTGTGGGTGTGGACTTTGTTGACATTAAGGAAGTATTTAGACAGGTACATGGGTATCTTGGTGGTGTAGCGAATCTTGTGGACCAGACCCATTGCAAGGTGCTGTACTCTGTCGTCAACCCTAAGCCATTCCAGCCTGTCAAAGTGGGCAGGGGTGAGGTGGGTTCGGGGAGTGAGGCCAAGTAGTAGCCTGACCAGTTTGTTTTGGGAAGTCTGGAGCCTTGTTTTAAGGGCCTTAGAGGTGCTGTCACTGCTGTGGTACCAGGAGGTGCAAGCGTAGTCGAAGAAACCTTGTACGATGGCTCCTGTTAGGGTCTTCAAGGTGTTTTTGTTAACCAGTGAGTCTTGGAATCTTGTTCTTTGGTTGACCTTTTTGATTACGTTGCAGATGTGCAATACTGAACATTTTGGCCAACACATGAAGGCTTTCTACATTGTCTCATTAACAGTGTTAGCCATGTGTAAGAGTTGCATTTACCTTGGATTCTCTGGACAACAAATGCTCTTTCAAAGACATCTGCTACTCCAGGTACTCTGACGGGGTCAATGAAACGTACGCCTTCATGTGATCTCAGACGTATTGGTGCATAGTTCTCACGTTCCGAGGTTTCTTTCTGCCGGAACAAGAGAGTAAAGATTTGACTTGGATTAAATTCACTGCTATAGGAGTGTGTTCAAAATAAATCATCTATATTCCCAGACATACCCGTTATTGTATACAGTATATAAAACAAGAAAGGGGTTCTAAAGTGGAAGAATGCGGCTGCTTAAGAAGCATGTCCCAATAATACTATTTACTGTGCATGCAGTAAATAGTATTACATGCGTTTGCATCATAGGGAGTGTGTATTCTGTGATAGATGACTTGTCGCATATCCTTTGAGACGAACCATAACGGAATCAACTGTGTGCTGTGTGCATGCATAAGGGTGGTCATAGTGCATGTTGTCATGTTTTTGGTATCAGTATCAGTAGTTTGAGATCAGCTGTGCGCAGAGGGGTGCATACTTAGTTTAGACTAGTCATTGGTTAGACATAAGGGTTGGGAGAGGGTTAAGGTTAGGTTCAGGTGTGCTGCCCCGTGGGAGGTTAGGGTTAGGATGAGGGTTTTAGATGGCTTGTAGTTGTAAGACTAATGACTGGTCTAACCAATGACTAGTCTAAACTAAGTACTGTCTAAACTAAGTACTGCACCCCCGGGCAAACAGAAAAGACTCAAAAACATAACTCTGTCATGGTAAAGTAAATGAACCAAACAGGATCAAATCTGACTTTCCAGTCAAAGCAATACATTTAAATAAACAAAACAGCACTTCCACTAGTTACCGTTAAGTGCAAGAGATTGGTTAAACAAATATTACTCAGGGCTGTGATGAAACAAATACATTGTGATTCACGAGGCGGACTACTTTATTTTGTGGTTTTAATAATGCATGGAAGAATATATATTATATTTATCTATTTATCAGACTCAGCAGCACTCTCAGATATGTCAACCACGACAGCAGCTTAACACAAGTGAAATCTCTGCTTTGCAGTTGCCCTGTAACAGCTCCAACGTGCTACATTGTAAATGTTTCAATATTCAACATGCAGCTGTCTGATTTACACAATAGAAATACTGCTAAACATCAACATACCTGTGCTTCAGAGATAAGATAGGCCCAGCAGAGCGTTGAATTCTCAAAGACGTCAAGGTCCTCAATGGTCTTTGCACCTCTATTTTCCCCCAGTCTTGGCAAAAGTTCTCTAAAGAGTGTGTACAAGGCTTCAACGATGGCTATCTGAAAAGGGGGAAAAATAAATATCATAAGACTTCTACCAACAAAATAATGAATCATTTAACATTGCAAGATTATACCATCTCTTACGGTTTACCTCCTGAGTCCTGGAGACACCCTCATTCCTGCAGAGCAACTGGTACAGACTTTGAGCCAGAGGGTTGCATCCTGTGAGTCTTCGTATGTATGCAACCACTTTCTCGAATCGTTCTCCCGAGTCTCTGCTTTTCTAAAATTAAAAACACAGGCTTTATTTTGTATAGTATACAAACTTAAAACAGACTGTGACAACATATAGAATGTGCGCCTATATATCCCTCTGACAAACATCTGATCAACTATCTAAATTAGTGATGCACCGAATATTTGGCCGCAGAAAATATTCGGCAGAAAATGGCTCGAAGAATAGGCAGAAAATATATCACCGAATAGTGTATGCCAGGGGTGCCCACACATTTATGACGTGAGATCTACTTTCAAAATGACCAGCTCAACAAGATCTACCCACTGAAAAAATAAGTGTACCATTGCTGAAAATAGTTTAAATATATAATGTACCTGGGGGGGCTTTGGAATAGGGAGGGGGGAGACATAATTGTGATTATTATTTAAGTTAAGTTTTGCCATAACCTTTTATTTTGCTTTAAGGTACGGCCATGAAAGCAATGGTAGGAAAAAAGATATATAATATTAATCATATTCGGATATTCGTTTTCGGCCAACTGTTTCCTATATTCAGCATTCGGTTTCGGCCAAGAATTTCCCTTTCGGGGCATCCCTAATCTAAATATCTAATATTAAACTGAAAGGACCTTGCCGAGCCATGAGGCCCATAGGGCAGGAGCCTATCTCCTGTTTCTGTAGCGTGAGGCAGCTTGATGTACAAGTACACCCCCTGGACATGACGCTAGTATGTCGCAGGGACTCACCCCCAATCTAACCCTTGATGCTGAGTGTCAAGCAGGGAGGCACTGGGTCCCATTTTTTTTTAGAGTCTTTGGTATGACCCGGCCGGGGATCGAACCCCGACCTCCCAGTCTCAGGGCGGACACTCTAACCACAAGGCCACTGAGCTGGTAAACTAAAAGGACAGTACAAGTCTTTACTTCCAACTAGGGTTGTCCCGATCCGATCACGTGATTGGAAATCGGGGCCGATGATGTAATTTTCAAATGATCGAAATCGGATCGGGAGCAAAGAAACGTGATCGGGACATCCCTAGTATCAATATTATATCCATATCATGACATTCTACTGGATATTGTCTGTGATTTTGGATATTGTACTATTGTGATATGGTTCTATAAATATATAAATATCGGATCGGGAAGAATCGGTATCGGCAGATACTCAAAATCAAATGATCGGAATCGGATGAGGAGCAATAAAACGTGATCGGGACATCCCTACTTCCAACCCAATGTTAACAAACGATACAGTATATGACGCAAAATATAATAAGAAAGGTGTCCTTACAATCGCATAAAGTGAGGAGAAGAACACACTCAGCCCTTTCTGCGTTTGCTGGACTGATGGTACAACACCATTCGTGAAGACTTCGTTGGCGCCTGGAGTCGCTTTACAAAATGTGGACAAAGAAAAGTACACCGTCGACTCCTCAGAGACACCACAGCTTTGCAGGGTCTCTCCACCAGCATGATCACCACTGAAAAGAAATAAGGGAAAAAAGGTATATAGTAATGAGATGTATAAATCATTACAATCCCCTTTCTGTACAGTATGTATATATAAATATCTAATTTAATTTGTCTATAAAAAACATTTACACAAAAAAAAAATACTTTTAATGAGTCATAGGATTTGGTTAGTGTTATTTTAATAAGCTGAATTTCCAATAGGTAATGTGCCTATGTATTTAACTGACAGTGTGTGTGATCATTTCCATGCTTTACACAGTAATGATTTTAAATTACCTGTAATGGAGAACATGAGCTGGAATTCCACTTTCATTTGCAAGCTTGAGTTTCAAGTAGCTGATTGTGTCAGTTGCCAAGTCCACTTTGATCTCAAACTTTCCCTAAGAAGAAATGGTGGATTAAGAGCTGTTCACACCAAACACGATAACTATAGCAATGTTTTGTGGGCGTCCACACAGACGAATAAATGGCATCACCCATGCACACATATACAGAGGCAGGGTGGGAGAGAGAGAGAGATCTCCGCCTGACGCTGGTGCTGAAAAACACATCCAATAGGGTTCATCATCATCATCTAAATCACCAAACAGTGAGCGAAATAAGAACAAATATTTAAGAAGTAGTGAAAATAGCCGATCTGCTATTTTCACTAGTTTTGGTACCGGGCGAATATCAAATTGGGTCACAGGCTGAGTGAAAAGTTTGGGAACCACCACCGGTCTAAATCATTCAGCTCACCCTCAGCATCACGTGGCATCGAACAGTATCTTCTCCTCCCAAGACTTCAGGAGTTTCTTGCCTTTGCATTGCAGGGGATTGCTTTAGGTTATGCTTTGGTGTAAATATCGCATACAACTCTGCTCCATTTTCAATGTGTCTGTCTTTTAAGGTCCCTGTAAATTAGAAACGTTGATTGACAGAAATTAGCACATGATGTTTGCTGTGAATACAAATACTCATCACATCACTACATAATCATTTGTCTGCTGTATTCCAGCCACATATCATAACATGGACCAGTTTTCACTTTGCTTTTGATAAAATGTTGTCCAAAGTTGTAATGTTGGTCAAACAAGATGTTGAATTGCGTTCGTAAATCAAGCTTTGATCATAAAAAAAGCAATCAAAGTTGAGGCAAGGAAGCAACCAGGTGCTCGAAGGAGACGTGCAGGTATACGAAATATAATAGTAAAAAGGCGCTCCTGGGATCAATCGGGATAAAACATCTATAGAAAAAAGCGGAGATCCAGGCACACTTAAAGGACCACTTCACCACTTTTCAACATCTCTTCATACAATTGGTCCTCACTAATGTTCATGATAAAACACCACCATTCTTTCCTACTCATTCTGTGTCTCATAGGAGGGCTTTGGGCAGTTCGGATACCCGTCCACCAGTGACATCATCATTAGGCAGATCTTTTTTTAAACAAGATTTGTTTTAAAATATATTTAGATTTTTATTATCGTGAGAACGATGGCTTCAACTTTTGCATTGCAACTTTTCAGGAAAAGAAAGCCTGCCGTTTCTATTAGCTTGGATTCACCATCGATGATGTCACTGGTGGACGGGTTTCTGAACTGCCCACAGCCTTCCTATGAGACACAGACTGAGTAGAAAAAAATTGTGGTATTTTATCATGAACATTAGTTAGGACCAATTATAGGAAGAGAAGTTGAAAAGTGGTGAAGTGGTCCTTTAATAGTTCAAAAGGAGGAAAACTTTATTAAACCAAACATGTTTCGACCTATACCGGTCTTCATCAGGGCTAACAAAACACAGCAAACCACTTAGAAACAGATCACGTGGTTCAGCTGCAATATCAAAGTTATTCAATGGCAGGTCATGCATGTCTTACATGTGTTGAAGAAAGGGTCATCAGTCAATGGCATTCCATCAACTGTGTATAGGCAGACATCTTTTGAATTCCCAACGTGTTCATGGTGGCAGATCCTTAACATCAGATCTTCAACTGTGTTTTGTGCAGGGTCCATATCTGAGTAGAAATTAACCTCAGTATAACCACAACTGACTTGAGGGCATTTTCCACAGCAAATGTACTAGTAACTCAACTGTAACATCAATCACTCACAAACATACAGTAATGATATTCTATAAAGACTCTAAGCCAAAACACAAGAGAAAATACAGACTAGGTGGTGAAAAATATGAACATTACGGTGACTGCACTGCCGTCATAGGATTAGGAACACACACACACACACACACACACACACACACACACACACACACACACACACACACACACACACACACACACACAATGCAGCAGGCATTAGACAACCTGACAGCCACCAACCTGGCAACCCTGAATGAGCCAATCAGCTGCCAGTCTCTGGTGTGTGTGTGTGTGTGTGAGTGTCACAAGTACTGTGTGGTATCAAATCCCTTTGATGTGTGTGTGTCGTCTCGGACGAGGAGCAGGAGAAAAGAACAAACTCTACCCTAACGTCACTAAAAAGTACATTAAAACCCTTTTTCCTTTCCAAAACAAACACAACGTACATTATGACAATATTTCACCCTTTGCATTGGTAAAATAGACTTTATTTTTTTTTGTCTTCCCTTCCAAAAAAACAAAAAGATAAAATGACCCAAAATCCATGGTTAAGAGTATTCCACGATGGCTCAGTGGTTCTGGCAGTTGCTGATGGTGTGAGAGGACTCTGGTTCGCGACAAGTCAAGATTCGTGACCTCGGACCAAGGACTAAGGATCCAGAATAAATAAATCAAAATAAATCACTCTTTACCTTTTAGTCAACAAGTCAAAAGTCAAGACAAGGAATAAGGACCAAGGATAAATCAATCCCGGCCCCTCCATAGGGCCGGGGGTCCGCCGGGGGTCCGCGGAGGGGGTCCGCGGGGGTCCGCGGAGGGGGTCCGCGGGGGTCCCCGGCCCTATCTCGGCCGTCCCTTGTCCGTTTCGGACGGGGGGAATCTCGTTCGAACCGGAGGATTGAGGATAAATCAAAAATAAATCACACTTTACCTTTTGAATAAAGCACTCTTTACTTTTAGTCAACAAGTCAAAAGTCAAGACAAGACAATTTATAATTTACAATTTAGGCATTTAGCAGACGCTCTTAATCCAGAGCGACTTACATTAGGCAGGAACAAAAGTATGGGAATACATCACATATATAAAATGCATTTATCAAGAAACATGCGTAAGCTAAGAACGTAACTAGAACATATCTATATAATGACACTATACATATTAACTATACATATATACTATACTATGCTATACATATGTAGGCTACTATGATGTGCTATGACTATATACAATGCAATTATTGTGCTGTCTACAATACAAGGACTAATACAAGGACTAAAGACTAAGGACTAAGGACTAAGGATGAATCAAAATAAATCACACTTTACCTTTTTGTCAACTAAATGTACAATTGAAATGTATTTAAGACGCGCCGTCCGAGTTACGTTCCGATAGGCAGAGAATAGTATATATTACTAGCCCTTAGTTTTCCATGCGCTGACAATAGTTGGAAATGACACGTCCACCAGGGGGAAACCTTGACCAGGCTATGGTGAGTATGCCAGTATGGCCACTATATGCGTGTACTATGTTGGCAGCAGTGCTCCGTTCACGTTTGTTTATTATATTAGTGCTGTCTGCCCCCCCCCCCACACCTCTTGCTATAGACAGACATGACTTGACATGACATGACATGATGTGTGTCAAACAATTGTCACACATGGATGGATGATTATCCTTGTTTAATTATTTATTTCCGGGGGGAATGAATGAATGAATGAATGAATGAATGAATGAATGAATGAATGAATGAATGAATAAATGAATGAATAAATAAATAAATAAATAAATAAATAAATAAATAAATAAATAAATGGATGGATGGATGGATGGATGGATGGATGGATGGATGGATCATACTTCCGGGGGCATTTCTCTCCAGGTGAGGACAACGCCATCCAGTCAACCAACTATGGATGTCAGAAGATCAGGCATCATCTCGTATGTTGTACTACTACTACTACTACTACTACTACTACTACTACTACTACTACTACTACTACACACACACACACACACACACACACACACACACCTCACATTTTGCTTATGCAAATTAGTGGGCTGCGTCCCACCTGCTTTGTGGGTGTGGTTTCGACTACTTTGCGGGAGTGGCTTATGCAAATGAAGGGCGTGTTTCGGCTACTTTGTGGGATTGGCTTATGCAAATGAAGGGCGTGGTATGCAAATGAAGGGCGTGGTATGTAAATGAAGGGGAGTGGTATGCAAATGAAGGGCATGTTTCGACTACTTTGTGGGATTGGCGTATGCAAATGAAGGGCGTGTTTCGGCTACTTTGTGTGATAGGCTTATGCAAATGAAGGGCGTGGTATGCAAATGAAAGGCGTGGTATGTAAATGAAGGGGAGTGGTATGCAAATGAAGGGCATGTTTCGGCTACTTTGTTGGATTGGCGTATGCAAATGAAGGGCGTGTTTCGGCTACTTTGTGTGATAGGTTTATGCAAATGAAGGGCGTGGTATGCAAATGAAGGGCGTGGTATGTAAATGAAGGGGAGTGGTATGCAAATGAAGGGGAGTGGTATGCAAATGAAGGGGAGTGGTATGCAAATGAAGGGCATGTTTCTGCTACTTTGTGGGATTGGCTTATGCAAATGAAGGTGCGTGGCATGCAAATGAAGGGCATGGTATGCAAATGAAGGGGAGTGGTATGCAAATGAAGGGGCATGGTATGCAAATGAAGGAGCATGGTATGCAAATGAAGGGGAGTGGTATGCAAATGAAGGGGAGTGGTATGCAAATGAAGGGCATGTTTCTGCTACTTTGTGGGACTGGCTTATGCAAATGAAGGTGCGTGGCATGCAAATGAAGGTACGTGGTATGCAAATGAAGGTGCGTGGTATGCAAATGAAGGTGCGTGGTATGCAAATGAAGGGGCGTGGTATGCAAATGAAGGTGCGTGGTATGCAAATGAAGGGGAGTGGTATGCAAATAAAGGGGCATGGTTCCGGCTACTTTGTGGGATTAGTTTATGCAAATGAAGGTGCGTGGCATGCAAATGAAGGGGAGTGGTATGCAAATTAAGGTGCGTGGTATGCAAATGAAGGGGAGTGGTATGCAAATGGGGTGCGTGGTATGCAAATGAGGGGGCGTGGTATGCAAATGAAGGGGAGTGGTATGCAAATAAAGGGGCATGGTTCCGGCTACTTTGTGGGATTAGTTTATGCAAATGAAGGTGCGTGGCATGCAAATGAAGGTACGTGGTATGCAAATGAAGGTGCGTGGCATGCAAATGAAGGTATGTGGTATGCAAATGAAGGTGCGTGATATGCAAATGAAGGGGCATGGTATGCAAATGAAGGAGCATGGTATGCAAATGAAGGGGAGTGGTATGCAAATGAAGGTGCGTGGTATGCAAATGAAGGTGCGTGGTATGCAAATGAAGGGGCATGGTATGCAAATGAAGGGGAGTGGTATGCAAATGAAGGGGCATGGTTCCGGCTACTTTGTGGGATTAGTTTATGCAAATTAAGGGGAGTGGTATGCAAATGAAGGGCATGTTTGTGCTACTTTGTGGGATTGGCTTATGCAAATGAAGGTGCGTGGTATGCAAATGAAGGGGAGTGGTATGCAAATGAAGGGGCATGGTATGCAAATGAAGGGGCATGGTATGCAAATGAAGGGGAGTGGTATGCAAATGAAGGGGAGTGGTTCCGGCTACTTTGTGGGATTAGTTTATGCAAATGAAGGTGCGTGGCATGCAAATGAAGGTACGTGGTATGCAAATGAAGGTGCGTGGCATGCAAATGAAGGTATGTGGTATGCAAATGAAGGTGCGTGATATGCAAATGAAGGGGCATGGTATGCAAATGAAGGAGCATGGTATGCAAATGAAGGGGAGTGGTATGCAAATGAAGGGGCATGGTTCCGGCTACTTTGTGGGATTAGTTTATGCAAATTAAGGTGCGTGGTATGCAAATGAAGGGGAGTGGTATGCAAATGAAGGGGCATAATATGCAAATGAAGGGGCGTGGTATGCAAATGAAGGGGAGTGGTATGCAAATGAAGGTGCGTGGTATGCAAATGAAGGGGCATGGTTCCGGCTACTTTGTGGGATTAGTTTATGCAAATGAAGGTGCGTGGTATGCAAATGAAGGGGAGTGGTATGCAAATTAAGGTGCGTGGTATGCAAATGAAGGGGCGTGGTATGCAAATGAAGGGGAGTGGTATGCAAATGAAGGGCATGTTTCTGCTACTTTGTGGGATTGGCTTATGCAAATGAAGGTGCGTGGCATGCAAATGAAGGTGCGTGATATGCAAATGAAGGGGCATGGTATGCAAATGAAGGGGCATGGTATGCAAATGAAGGGGCATGGTATGCAAATGAAGGGGAGTGGTATGCAAATTAAGGTGCGTGGTATGCAAATGAAGGGGCGTGGTATGCAAATGAAGGGGAGTGGTATGCAAATGAAGGGCATGTTTCTGCTACTTTGTGGGATTTGCTTATGCAAATGAAGGTGCGTGGCATGCAAATGAAGGTGCGTGATATGCAAATGAAGGGGCATGGTATGCAAATGAAGGGGCATGGTATGCAAATGAAGGGGCATGGTATGCAAATGAAGGGGCATGGTATGCAAATGAAGGGGAGTGGTATGCAAATGAAGGGGCATGGTATGCAAATGAAGGGGAGTGGTATGCAAATGAAGGGGAGTGGTATGCAAATGAAGGGGCATGGTTCCGGCTACTTTGTGGGATTAGTTTATGCAAATGAAGGTGCGTGGTATGCAAATGAAGGGGAGTGGTATGCAAATGAAGGGGCATGGTATGCAAATGAAGGAGCATGGTATGCAAATGAAGGGGAGTGGTATGCAAATGAAGGGGCATGGTATGCAAATGAAGGAGCATGGTATGCAAATGAAGGGGAGTGGTATGCAAATGAAGGGGCATGGTATGCAAATGAAGGAGCATGGTATGCAAATGAAGGGGAGTGGTATGCAAATGAAGGGGCATAATATGCAAATGAAGGGGCGTGGTATGCAAATGAAGGGGAGTGGTATGCAAATGAAGGGGAGTGGTATGCACATGAAGGGGCATGTTATGCAAATGAAGGTGCGTGGTATGCAAATGAAGGGGAGTGGTATGCAAACGAAGGCCGTGGCGACACCCACTAATTTGCATAAGCGACACCCACTAATTTGCATAGCCCTCACCCACAAAGTAGCCGAAACAACGCCCTTCACATTTTCATAACCCACTCCCACCAAGTAGCGGGAACATACGTACATGTCCCCCACATGATGACGTACATGTTCCATTCGCGACGACGTACATGGTCCCTCCACGATGACGTACATGTTCCCTCCACGATGACGTACATGTTCCCGCCACGATGGCGTACATGTCCCCTTCACGATGACGTACATGTTCCCTACATGATGATGTGCATGTTGCCTTCACGATGACGTACATGTTTCCTCCACGATGACGTACATGCTCCCGCCACGATGACGTACATGCTCCCTCCACGATGACGTACATGTTCCCTCCACGATGACGTACATGTTCCCTCCACGATGACGTACATGTTCCCTCCACGATGACGTACATGTTCCCTCCACGATGACGTACATGTTCCCGCCACGATGACGTACATGTTCCCTACATGATGATGTACATGTTCCATTCACGATGACGTACATGTTTCCTCCACGATGACGTACATGTTTCCTCCACGATGACGTACATGTTCCCTCCACGATGACGTGCATGTTCCCTACACGATGACGTACATGCTCCCTACACGATGGCGTTCATGTTTCCTCCACGATGGCGTTCATGTTTCCTCCACGATGACGTACATGCTCCCTCCACGATGACGTACATGTCCCCTCCACGGTGACGTACATGTTCCCGCCACGATGGCGTACATGTCCCCTTCACGATAACGTACATGTCCCCTTCACGATAACGTACATGTTCCCTACATGATGATGTACATGTTCCATTCACGATGACGTACATGTTTCCTCCACGATGACGTACATGTTTCCTCCACGATGACGTACATGTTCCCTCCACGATGACGTGCATGTTCCCTACACGATGACGTACATGCTCCCTACACGATGGCGTTCATGTTTCCTCCACGATGGCGTTCATGTTTCCTCCACGATGACGTACATGCTCCCTCCACGATGACGTACATGTCCCCTCCACGGTGACGTACATGTTCCCGCCACGATGGCGTACATGTCCCCTTCACGATAACGTACATGTCCCCTTCACGATAACGTACATGTTCCCTACATGATGATGTACATGTTCCATTCACGATGACGTACATGTTTCCTCCACGATGACGTACATGCTCCCTCCACGATGACGTACATGTTTCCTCCACGATGACGTACATGTTACCTACACAATGGCGTACATGTTCAATTCACGACGACGCGCATGTTCCCTCCACGATGACGTACATGTTCCCTCCACGATGACGTACATGTCCCCTCCACGATGACGTGCATGTTCCCTTCACGACGACGTGCATGTTCCCTCCACGATGACGTACATGTTCCCGTCACGATGACGTACATGTTCCCTACATGATGACGTAAATGCTCCATCTACGACGACGTGCATGTTCCCTCCACGATGACGTGCATGTTCCCTCCACGATGACGTACACGTTCCCTCCACGATGACGTACATGTTCCCTCCACGATGACATACATGTTTCCTCCACGATGACGTACATGTCCCCTTCACGATGACGTACATGTCCACGTCACGATGACGTACATGTTCCCTACATGATGGCGTACATGTTCAATTTACGACGACGCGCATGTTCCCTACACGATGGCGTTCATGTTTCCTCCACGATGGCGTTCATGTTTCCTCCACGATGACGTACATGCTCCCTCCACGATGACGTACATGTCCCCTCCACGGTGACGTACATGTTCCCGCCACGATGACGTACATGTCCCCTTCACGATAACGTACATGTCCCCTTCACGATAACGTACATGTTCCCTACATGATGATGTACATGTTCCATTCACGATGACGTACATGTTTCCTCCACGATGACGTACATGTTTCCTCCACGATGACGTACATGTTCCCTCCACGATGACGTGCATGTTCCCTACACGATGACGTACATGCTCCCTACACGATGGCGTTCATGTTTCCTCCACGATGGCGTTCATGTTTCCTCCACGATGACGTACATGCTCCCTCCACGATGACGTACATGTCCCCTCCACGGTGACGTACATGTTCCCGCCACGATGGCGTACATGTCCCCTTCACGATAACGTACATGTCCCCTTCACGATAACGTACATGTTCCCTACATGATGATGTACATGTTCCATTCACGATGACGTACATGTTTCCTCCACGATGACGTACATGCTCCCTCCACGATGACGTACATGTTTCCTCCACGATGACGTACATGTTACCTACACAATGGCGTACATGTTCAATTCACGACGACGCGCATGTTCCCTCCACGATGACGTACATGTTCCCTCCACGATGACGTACATGTCCCCTCCACGATGACGTGCATGTTCCCTTCACGACGACGTGCATGTTCCCTCCACGATGACGTACATGTTCCCGTCACGATGACGTACATGTTCCCTACATGATGACGTAAATGCTCCATCTACGACGACGTGCATGTTCCCTCCACGATGACGTGCATGTTCCCTCCACGATGACGTACACGTTCCCTCCACGATGACGTACATGTTCCCTCCACGATGACATACATGTTTCCTCCACGATGACGTACATGTCCCCTTCACGATGACGTACATGTCCACGTCACGATGACGTACATGTTCCCTACATGATGGCGTACATGTTCAATTTACGACGACGCGCATGTTCCCTCCACGATGACGTACATGTTCCCTCCACGATGACGTACATGTTCCCTTCACGATGACGTGCATGTTCCCTCCACGATGACGTGCATGTTCCCTTCACGACGACGTACATGTTCCCTACACGATGGCGTACATGTTCCCTACACGATGACGTACATGTTCCCTCCACGATGACATACATGTTCCCTCCACAATGACGTACATGTTCCCTACACGATGGCGTACATGTTCCCTCCACGATGACGTACATGTTTCCTCCACGATGACGTACATGCTCCCTCCACGATGGCGTACATGTTTCCTCCACGATGACGTACATGTTCCCTCCACGATGACGTGCATGTTCCCTACACGATGACGTACATGCTCCCTTCACGATGACGTACATGCTCCCTTCACGATGACGTACATGTTCCCTCCACGATGACGTACATGTCCCCTTCACGATGACGTACATGTCCACGTCATGATGACGTACATGTGCCCTACATGATGGCGTACATGTTCAATTTACGACGACGTGCATGTTCCCTCCACGATGACATACATGTTTCCTCCACGATGACGTACA
Source organism: Electrona antarctica (assembly GCF_951216825.1). NCBI lineage: Eukaryota > Metazoa > Chordata > Actinopteri > Myctophiformes > Myctophidae > Electrona > Electrona antarctica. The sequence continues at coordinate 10,819,789 of NC_136806.1, forward strand.
TGTTCCCTACACGATGGCGTACATGTTCCCTCCACGATGACGTACATGTTTCCGCCACGATGACGTACATGATCCCTCCACGATGACGTACATGTTTCCTCCACGATGACGTACATGTCCCCTCCACGATAACGTGCATGTTTCCCACACGATGACGTACATGCTCCCTTCACGATGACGTACATGTTCCCTCCACGATGACGTGCATGTCCCCTTCACGATGACGTACATGTCCACGTCACGATGACGTACATGTTCCCTACATGATGGCGTACATGTTCAATTTACGACGACGTGCATGTTCCCTCCACGATGACGTACATGTTCCCTCCGCGATGACGTACATGTTCCCTCCACGATGACGTACATGTTGCCTCCATGATAACGTACATGTCCCCTTCACGATGACGTACATGTTCCCTTCACGATGACATAAATGTTCCATCTACGATGACGTGCATGTTCCCTTCACGACGACGTGCATGTTCCCTCCACGATGACGTACATGTTCCCGTCACGATGACGTACATGTTCCCTCCACGATGACGTACATGTTTCCTCCACGATGACGTACATGTCCCCTTAACGATGACGTGCATGTTCCCTTCACGATGACGTGCATGTTCCCTTCACGATGACGTACATGTTCCCTACACGATGACGTGCATGTTCCCTACACGACGACGTACATGTTCCCTACACGACGACGTACATGTTCCCTACACGACGACGTACATGTTCCCTACACGACGACGTACATACCACTCCCCTTCATTTGCATACCACGCCCCTTCATTTGCATACCAATCCCCTTCATTTGCATGTCACGCCCCTTCATTTGCATAAACCAATCCCGCAAAGTAGCCGAAACATGCCCTTCATTTGCATACCACTCCCCTTCATTTGCATACCACGCACCTTAATTTGCATACCACTCCCCTTCATTTGCATGCCACGCCCCTTCATTTGCATAAACCAATCCCACAAAGTAGCCGAAACATGCCCTTCATGTGCGTGGTATGCAAATGAAGGGGAGTGGCCCCTTCATTTGCATACCACGCACCTTCATTTGCATGCCACGCCCCTTCATTTGCATAAACCAATCCCCTTAATTTGCATGCCACGCCCCTTCATTTGCATATCACGCACCTTCATTTGCATGCCACGCACCTTCATTTGCATAAGCCAATCCCACAAAGTAGCAGAAACATGCCCTTCATTTGCATACCACTCCCCTTCATTTGCATACCACTCCCCTTCATTTGCATGCCACGCCCCTTCATTTGCATAAACCAATCCCACAAAGTAGCCGAAACATGCCCTTCATGTGCGTGGTATGCAAATGAAGGGGAGTGGCCCCTTCATTTGCATACCACGCACCTTCATTTGCATGCCACGCCCCTTCATTTGCATAAACAAATCCCCTTCATTTGCATACCATGCCCCTTCATTTGCATATCACGCACCTTCATTTGCATGCCACGCACCTTCATTTGCATAAGCCAATCCCACAAAGTAGCAGAAACATGCCCTTCATTTGCATACCACTCCCCTTCATTTGCATACCACGCCCCTTCATTTGCATACCACGCACCTTATTTGCATACCACTCCCCTTCATTTGCATACCACGCACCTTAATTTGCATACCACTCCCCTTCATTTGCATGCCACGCCCCTTCATTTGCATAAACCATTCCCACAAAGTAGCCGAAACATGCCCTTCATGTGCGTGGTATGCAAATGAAGGGGAGTGGCCCCTTCATTTGCATACCACGTACCTTCATTTGCATGCCACGCCCCTTCATTTGCATGCCACGCCCCTTCATTTGCATACCACGCACCCCATTTGCATACCACTCCCCTTCATTTGCATACCACGCACCTTCATTTGCATACCACTCCCCTTCATTTGCATACCACGCACCTTCATTTGCATAAACTAATCCCACAAAGTAGCCGGAGCCATGCCCCTTCATTTGCATACCACTCCCCTTCATTTGCATACCACGCCCCTTCATTTGCATACCACGCACCTCATTTGCATACCACTCCCCTTCATTTGCATACCACGCCCCTTCAGTTGCATAAACCAATCCCGCAAAGTAGCGGAAACATGCCCTTCATTTGCATACCACGCCCCCTCATTTGCATACCACGCACCCCATTTGCATACCACTCCCCTTCATTTGCATACCACGCACCTTAATTTGCATACCACTCCCCTTCATTTGCATGCCACGCCCCTTCATTTGCATAAACCAATCCCACAAAGTAGCCGGAGCCATGCCCCTTCATTTGCATACCACTCCCCTTCATTTGCATACCACGCCCCTTCATTTGCATACCACGCACCTCATTTGCATACCACTCCCCTTCATTTGCATACCACGCCCCTTCAGTTGCATAAACCAATCCCGCAAAGTAGCGGAAACATGCCCTTCATTTGCATACCACGCCCCCTCATTTGCATACCACGCACCCCATTTGCATACCACTCCCCTTCATTTGCATACCACGCACCTTAATTTGCATACCACTCCCCTTCATTTGCATGCCACGCCCCTTCATTTGCATAAACCAATCCCACAAAGTAGCCGAAACATGCCCTTCATGTGCGTGGTATGCAAATGAAGGGGAGTGGCCCCTTCATTTGCATACCACGTACCTTCATTTGCATGCCACGCCCCTTCATTTGCATAAACCAATCCCCTTCATTTGCATGCCAGCCCCTTCATTTGCATACCACGCACCCCATTTGCATACCACTCCCCTTCATTTGCATACCACGCACCTTCATTTGCATACCACGCACCTTAATTTGCATGCCACGCCCCTTCATTTGCATAAACCAACCCAACAAAGTAGCCGGAACCATGCCCCTTCATTTGCATACCACTCCCCTTCATTTTCATACCACGCACCTTCATTTGCATACCACTCCCATTCATTTGCATGCCACGCCCCTTCATTTGCATAAACCAATCCCACAAAGTAGCCGAAACATGCCCTTCATTTGCATACCACTCCCCTTCATTTGCATACCACGCACCTTTATGTGCATGCCACGCCCCTTCATTTGCATAAACAAATCCCCTTCATTTGCATGCCACGCCCCTTCATTTGCATACCACGCACCTCATTTGCATACCACTCCCCTTCATTTGCATGCCACGCCCCTTCATTTGCATAACCCAATCCCGCAAAGTAGCGGAAACATGCCCTTCATTTGCATACCACCCCCTTCATTTGCATACCACTCCCCTTCATTTGCATACCACGCACCTTAATTTGCATGCCACGCCCCTTCATTTGCATAAACCAATCCCCTTCATTTGCATGCCACGCCCCTTCATTTGCATACCATGCACCTCATTTGCATACCACTCCCCTTCATTTGCATGCCACGCCCCTTCATTTGCATAAACCAATCCCGCAAAGTAGCGGAAACATGCCCTTCATTTGCATACCACTCCCCTTCATTTGCATACCACTCCCCTTCATTTGCATACCACGCACCTTCATTTGCATGCCACGTCCCTTCATTTGCATAAACCAATCCCCTTCATTTGCATGTCACGCCCCTTCATTTGCATAAACCAATCCCGCAAAGTAGCCGAAACATGCCCTTCATTTGCATACCACTCCCCTTCATTTGCATACCACACACCTTAATTTGCATAAGCAAATCCCACAAAGTAGCCGAAACATGCCCTTAATTTGCATACCACGCACCTTCATTTGCATGCCACGCCCCTTCATTTGCATAAACCACTCCCACAAAGTAGGCGGGGTGACACCCACTAATTTACATAAGCGACACCCACTAATTTGCATATACCACACCCACAAAGTAGCCGAAACCACGCCCATCAAATTTGCATAACCCACACCCACAAAGTAGCCGGAACCACGCCCTTCATTAGCATAAACTGCTAACACAAAGTAAGTTAGCGAGAAAAGTCGCGAAATTCGACAGAACAAATCCGAGACCATTACCGCAACCGGGTCGCGGCCCCGATCGCAGCCGTATAGGGTTTGGGCCAAACGGACATACGGTCGCGACAGTAGCCCTGCACGAAAGCCTCGAAATTTGCGACTTTGACGCGAAAGTCGCAGAACAAATCCGAGACCATCACCGCGGCCGGGTCGCGGCCCCGATCGCAGCCGTATAGGTTCCGGGCCAAACGGACATACGGCCGCGGCGGTAGCCTTGAACGAACGCCTACAAATTGCCGACTTTGACGCGCGACAACGCGCCAACGATAAAACATCACGGTCCGACGTTCGGATATGTCGGAGAGCCAGCCGAGACGAACGGTTAGGTGTCTCGGACGTACGCCTCCGACAGTCGTACAAAACGTCCTTCACTTTGGCTCTGTGCATGCAGACACGTCATAGACCCATAGACTCTAACAGCGTCCTGGCTGAAAAAGTGAAACGAGACCGTGCCTCTTAGAAAGGTCGCCCGAGGACGTTCTATAGATCCATGCGTGCGTCTCCGGGAGCTCTATAACATATCCGAAAATCATCCCGGAAGGCCTCACCGTCGTGGCGTTCCAGTGAAGCAAAGTTTGACGTTCACGCGCGCCTACGCCGACGATCGTAAGTCTGTTCGGGATGGGCCAAACACCTCTGCGATCGCGGCGACGAGCCGATCTTCGTGATGGTCTGAGTTTTTTTCTGCGACCTCGGGAACCTCAAATCTGACCCGAGGCCTAGCATTGCAGTGTAGTTCCCTTTATCGGACGCTTGTAAGAGTCCCACAAAATCGAGACCAACGCCATTTTATTCGCCATGGCCTGAATATGGATATTCGGGGGTGTTACATATTTAAAAAAATATCTATCAATTAATTGTTAAGGCATTTGGCCCAAAGGTCACGTGGCAGTCTTTCGGCTGACCTTTGACCTTTGCAAACGTCGTGGAAATTCGAGACCGGTTCCATTGGATTCGACATGTCCTGAATATGGATATTGGAGGTTCTTACATATTTTTAAAAATATATATCACCCCGTTTTTTTAAGAATTTGGCCCAAAGGGTCACCGTTGCAGTCTTTTTGCTGACCATTGACCTTTGCAAACGGTGTGGAGAGCCCAGACCGACGCCATTGGATTCTGCATTTTCTAAATATGAATAAAATGTCTAGTTTGTGAAGAATAACATTAATGAACATGTTGTGTTTTGTGTTTTGTCTGTTCATTCAAAAAGAGAGGAGAGGAGAGGAGGGGAGAGGCATATGCCTTCATACATGTGGATGGGCTGTGGCGCTGTTCTGAATTCCACTGGCAGATGACGGTCTTTTCTTTGATTCGTTTCTCTGACTTCCTATGTAAGTGCTGCTATTAAAATGCTTACTTTAAAAAGACTAAAATAGCTAAAATACAACAATTCATGGTCATAAGTTCATAAAGCATAATTCATAATAATGTCATGATACAATAATACATATGTGGTTCATAATTGATTTCATATGAGGTTAAAAATGTAAACATGATGTGATGATAACTTTCTGAGGCAGAACCAAGTTCCCTGTCTGTCAGTAGCAACACTGGACCATGATTGATTGACTGATTGATGCATGATTGCCTGGCATTGCACACAGGTGGTACAAACATTTCTCTCACTCATTCAGACTCTGGTCTGCACAAGGAAGCACACTCGCAGCAGAGTAGTGTGTTTGAACTGTTTAAAGTTATTAAACACGGTCAAAAGGACATTCAAATGACTGTATGAAACTCAAGAAGCATCAAGAACCTCTTTACACAACAAGCGGCCAACGAGGTATTATTATTTGAGAGTTATCTTTGTTGTGTTGTATTGTGGTGTTTTGACGTTCACGTTCACCTGCGCATCGCGCATTTCTACATGTTTTGTATTTCTTTGTTTGATCAATATTATGTATTGCGACGTAATTTGTTGATTGTTTATGTGTTTATTATTTTGTGTGAACATAGTTCTCACGGCATGGAACAGCAGAGGGATGAGAAGAATGCCCAATAAATGCCCGTTTATAAAGAACCGACCTGTGTCGTCAATGTTGTGAGAAGAGCTACATCCTACGTGTGTGTGTTTCGTGTCGTGTCATTCATCATCACTTTGTTTACTTTATCACAGCTAACAGTCACATCAAGGTCTGTGAAATAGTTAGTAATGAATGAATAGCTGACTCTGTCGCGATTTTGGCTTTTATGGTGAATGAACATGTATTATTCAACTTTGGCCAGTAGTTGTACAAAGCCATGGGTCTGAATGTAAACAAAGTATATGACAACGTTTTATTTTTATATTGAGTGGTGGTGTGATTTGCATGTTATGTAATGAGTCCGAGTTTGTATTGTGCTAAACCAGTCACCAGAATACAGTAATGTTTATTATTGATCTAAAAACGGACTAAATGAGTGATATGGTATAAGTACTGTAGCATGGATAAGAAGCTAACTATGTGTGACGGGTGGGACATTAGGACCTGGAGCTGCCTGCCCAGAGCAGAGCGGTAGCTTGAGACCCGTGAGATCAATGAAGCTCACGTTTGTTCTCGTTCTGTCGTGTGCATGTAGCGTCAGTGCCCAGCAGCACCCGTCGCGTCCGTGTAAATCAATTTACCAAGGTATGTTACAACAAAGGCTTACACATTGTAGTCTGTTGCATTTAGTATGATTTAGAGTTGTAGAAACTGTTGGTGCTGTTCTAGAAACTGTTGGTGCTGTTGTGGGGCTAGGCTGTACAGGGCAGACTACACTTGGACCCAGTGTCCACACATACTATTTAACAGAACACGGGTATGAGTCTCACACTTCAATGTGGATTATGGTGGCATGCAACCACCTTATGTCATACTTTTAATTCACATATTTATTATGATGGGGAATTAATATTGTTTCTGTTTTGATTGATTGATTGAAGAATTTATTAACAGTTTGCAGAATTACAGTACATTTCAAGCACAAACTCAATACAAAGGCTGTTAACTGTGAGTGGACGACCCAATTAAGCATTACACTTGTTTCCAATAGGGTCCACCATGTTCAAATCATCAAAACATTTAGAGACGTACAAATAGACACTTCTATAGACAGAACAGGAATTCATCATAGAAGGAGGTATTTCATGGTAGAACAATGTCAGAACGGATCCAGACCTGGCTAGCCTGAATCCTGCCTGCTGGGTATAAGTGCCTTGGGCCTAGGAGGTAGGAAGATAGGCTTGCCAGTATATGTTTATATTATAATGAGTACTTATGATGGGTGCTCGGTGTCTAATTGCTCTGTTGTATATTGCAGGCTGAACTGGTGACACAGAGTGGTCAGCAGACAGCCATTGCTCTTTTCCTCAGTTTTACTTTGTTTTTAATTGTTTCCATGCTCTTCAGTGCCTCCAGTATTTTATATAACCTTATTGAAAGAAACCCCCTGTACTGTATATTTTACTGAATGACCGTTGTTACCCCCCTTCCCCACTTCTAGTGTGCTTTTACCTTTTGACTAACAGTCAGCAAGTGTTTTGTGTGCGCAACATAAGCCGCAGTGCCATGATGGTTGCAGTGATGTATATCTTATTCTCGTAACAGTTTGCAGTGATTTATATCTTATTATCTTAACAGTTTGCTGTGTTTATGAGAAGTGCTATATTGTCCCTCCGGTCAAGTAATTTAAATACAACATTTATGAAGGTTTTGCTATCTGTATTATGTGAAATTGTGAATAAAGTTGATCTAGTGATTGTACACAGAAAAGCCTCTGTCCGTCTATAAAGTACTTTGCACGGGGATTTTGGTTACAAGAGTAAATACTGAATACGGGTCTCTCACCCATTGAGAGTGGCGTAGTCTTAGTCTATGAACTTGGTTCTTATTCCAAAAGTATCATCAGTGTCCATCTGGTCACATTTGCTAATCGGAATTAGCATTAAGCTAACTGCATCCACTATAATGTTACACATTATATTAATGTGCTCTGTGTGTTCAGCCATGGCCAGGACGTCGAGGCACGACCGAGAGATGGCGCTGGACGCCAAGAGACGTCTGTGTGTGAGTTCAGATCCCGTGGAGAGGCTGAGGCTGCAGTGCCTGGCCCGAGGGTCGTCTGGCATCAATGGCCTGGGCAGGTGAGTGTGTGCGCGTGCGTGTGTGTGCGCGTGCGTGTGTGTGTGCGCGCGTGCCTCCCTCAGGCACAGCAGAGGCGTACATACAGACAGTTGGACTGTGAGGTGACGTGGCAGCCCTCCTCCTCGCCATCACCCAGGAAGCCTTGGAGGTGTCGGCCGGTGTTGCTGGGCTCTATAACATATGAAAATCAGACCGGAAGGCCTTACCGTTGTGGCGTTCTACAGAAGCAAAGGTTTTAAATAGCACATCTACAAGCTCGTAGCGCGCCACTCTGTGTAGTGGAACGTTCGCGCGCGCCATGTCGACTAGAAAGGTCGCCCGAGGACGTACTACAGTTCCACGCGTGCGTCTCGTGGAGCTCTATAACATATCCGTAAATCAGACCGGAAGGCCTTACCGTTGTGGCGTTCTACAGAAGCAAAGGTTTTAAATAGCAGATCTACAAGCTCGTAGCGCGCCACTCGGTGTAGTGGAACGTTCGCGCGCGCCATGTCGACTAGAAAGGTCGCCCGAGGACGTACTACAGTTCCACGCGTGCGTCTCGTGGAGCTCTATAACATATCCGTAAATCAGACCGGAAGGCCTTACCGTTGTGGCGTTCTACAGAAGCAAAGGTTTTAAATAGCAGATCTACAAGCTCGTAGCGCGCCACTCGGTGTAGTGGAACGTTCGCGCACGCCATGTCGACTAGAAAGGTCGCCCGAGGACGTACTACAGTTCCACGCGTGCGTCTCGTGGAGCTCTATAACATATCCGTAAATCAGACCGGAAGGCCTTACCGTTGTGGCGTTCTACAGAAGCAAAGGTTTTAAATAGCAGATCTACAAGCTCGTAGCGCGCCACTCGGTGTAGTGGAACGTTCGCGCGCGCCATGTCGACTAGAAAGGTCGCCCGAGGACGTACTACAGTTCCACGCGTGCGTCTCGTGGAGCTCTATAACATATCCGTAAATCAGACCGGAAGGCCTTACCGTTGTGGCGTTCTACAGAAGCAAAGGTTTTAAATAGCAGATCTACAAGCTCGTAGCGCGCCACTCGGTGTAGTGGAACGTTCGCGCACGCCATGTCGACTAGAAAGGTCGCCCGAGGACGTACTACAGTTCCACGCGTGCGTCTCGTGGAGCTCTATAACATATCCGTAAATCAGACCGGAAGGCCTTACCGTTGTGGCGTTCTACAGAAGCAAAGGTTTTAAATAGCACATCTACAAGCTCGTAGCGCGCCACTCGGTGTAGTGGAACGTTCGCACGCGCCATGTCGACTAGAAAGGTCGCCCGAGGACGTACTACAGTTCCACGCGTGCGTCTCGTGGAGCTCTATAACATATCCGTAAATCAGACCGGAAGGCCTTACCGTTGTGGCGTTCTACAGAAGCAAAGGTTTTAAATAGCAGATCTACAAGCTCGTAGCGCGCCACTCGGTGTAGTGGAACGTTCGCGCGCGCCATGCCGACTAGAAAGGTCGCCCGAGGACGTACTACAGTCCCACGCGTGCGTCTCGTGGAGCTCTATAACATATCCGTAAATCAGACCGGAAGGCCTTACCGTTGTGGCGTTCTACAGAAGCAAAGGTTTTAAATAGCAGATCTACAAGCTCGTAGCGCGCCACTCGGTGTAGTGGAACGTTCGCGCGCGCCATGTCGACTAGAAAGGTCGCCCGAGGACGTACTACAGTTCCACGCGTGCGTCTCGTGGAGCTCTATAACATATCCGTAAATCAGACCGGAAGGCCTTACCGTTGTGGCGTTCTACAGAAGCAAAGGTTTTAAATAGCACATCTACAAGCTCGTAGCGCGCCACTCGGTGTAGTGGAACGTTCGCACGCGCCATGTCGACTAGAAAGGTCGCCCGAGGACGTACTACAGTTCCACGCGTGCGTCTCGTGGAGCTCTATAACATATCCGTAAATCAGACCGGAAGGCCTTACCGTTGTGGCGTTCTACAGAAGCAAAGGTTTTAAATAGCAGATCTACAAGCTCGTAGCGCGCCACTCGGTGTAGTGGAACGTTCGCGCGCGCCATGCCGACTAGAAAGGTCGCCCGAGGACGTACTACAGTCCCACGCGTGCGTCTCGTGGAGCTCTATAACATATCCGTAAATCAGACCGGAAGGCCTTACCGTTGTGGCGTTCTACAGAAGCAAAGGTTTTAAATAGCAGATCTACAAGCTCGTAGCGCGCCACTCGGTGTAGTGGAACGTTCGCGCGCGCCATGTCGACTAGAAAGGTCGCCCGAGGACGTACTACAGTTCCACGCGTGCGTCTCGTGGAGCTCTATAACATATCCGTAAATCAGACCGGAAGGCCTTACCGTTGTGGCGTTCTACAGAAGCAAAGGTTTTAAATAGCAGATCTACAAGCTCGTAGCGCGCCACTCGGTGTAGTGGAACGTTCGCGCGCGCCATGCCGACTAGAAAGGTCGCCCGAGGACGTACTACAGTCCCACGCGTGCGTCTCGTGGAGCTCTATAACATATCCGTAAATCAGACCGGAAGGCCTTACCGTTGTGGCGTTCTACAGAAGCAAAGGTTTTAAATAGCAGATCTACAAGCTCGTAGCGCGCCACTCGGTGTAGTGGAACGTTCGCGCGCGCCATGTCGACTAGAAAGGTCGCCCGAGGACGTACTACAGTTCCACGCGTGCGTCTCGTGGAGCTCTATAACATATCCGTAAATCAGACCGGAAGGCCTTACCGTTGTGGCGTTCTACAGAAGCAAAGGTTTTAAATAGCACATCTACAAGCTCGTAGCGCGCCACTCGGTGTAGTGGAACGTTCGCACGCGCCATGTCGACTAGAAAGGTCGCCCGAGGACGTACTACAGTTCCACGCGTGCGTCTCGTGGAGCTCTATAACATATCCGTAAATCAGACCGGAAGGCCTTACCGTTGTGGCGTTCTACAGAAGCAAAGGTTTTAAATAGCAGATCTACAAGCTCGTAGCGCGCCACTCGGTGTAGTGGAACGTTCGCGCGCGCCATGCCGACTAGAAAGGTCGCCCGAGGACGTACTACAGTCCCACGCGTGCGTCTCGTGGAGCTCTATAACATATCCGTAAATCAGACCGGAAGGCCTTACCGTTGTGGCGTTCTACAGAAGCAAAGGTTTTAAATAGCAGATCTACAAGCTCGTAGCGCGCCACTCGGTGTAGTGGAACGTTCGCGCGCGCCATGTCGACTAGAAAGGTCGCCCGAGGACGTACTACAGTTCCACGCGTGCGTCTCGTGGAGCTCTATAACATATCCGTAAATCAGACCGGAAGGCCTTACCGTTGTGGCGTTCTACAGAAGCAAAGGTTTTAAATAGCACATCTACAAGCTCGTAGCGCGCCACTCGGTGTAGTGGAGAAATCATGCTCAGCATATAGTGTATCTGCCATGTATAAGTGTTGGTATAAGTAATGGTAAAAAACACATTTAAATCTGCTACAAAAAAAACTAAACAGTTTAGCACTTTTACTTTGGTTAAAGGTATATTCAGTGATTTCACTTCATTCAAAAACAAAAACATGTTAATGTGCTTTAACATGTATCATATTGTTTTCTTTTCTGTGTGTGTGTGTGTGTGTGTGTGTGTGTGTGTGTGTGTGTGTGTGTGTGTGTGTGTGTGTGTGTGTGTGTGTGTGTGTGTGTGTGTGTGTGTGTGTGTGTGTGTGTGTGTGTGTGTGTGTGTGTGTGTGTGTGTGCACGCGTGCATACGGAGCTAGTCTTGCAAGATGTAAGGAACTAAGCTTTCCGACCTACACCTGTGATTTTGAGGTCAAGGTATTTTCTTTTTTTTAAGATATCTTTTTTTGCCTTTTATTTGATAATTTGGCAAGGGCTGGCGTGAAGAGCCAGGGTTTTTATCAGCTGGGCTTGATGAGGAGATGACCCCAAGGTGTGCAGTTCCACAGGAAGTAGATAGCACGTCACAGCCCAGGAAGCCAGTCACACGCCCATGCCAGACCATATAGGGAAAAGGAAAAAAAACAGAAACGCAGCCAGCCCATAACAGTATTGACCAAAAGTATATCATTGCCAATACGAGTGGCAGTGGTCAAGCTCACCCTCTGTCAAAGGATGAGGAACTTGGTTATCCAGGAGGAGGATAGAGTTATTAATATGCCCCTCCTCCTCCATTATTACAGAGAAATCTGCTTGGTTTGAACACCTGGTAAGGATTCCCCCAAGTCCCAAGTGGCATGTAGGTGCAGTCAAGTTGGAAGGATCCCAGCACAAACGATGCATGCCTACGGTATCCGGAGAACTCGCCAGTTTACCAACTCGCCACGATTTAGTGCATTTTAGTTTTACTTCACCTTCATTTAAATTGCATTGAATTGAGAGAGAGAGAGAGGATAGTTGTTTAGAGAGAAAGTAGGAATGCTAAAAGTTTAAACACCAAAGTACCGAAACAATGTAATTCATTAGTAAACAATTCCTGAAATGGTAGGCCTACTTATCATTGGTATTCACATACTCACCTTTTTATCATCATCTAGCTGACCATTTAATTGCACAAAATAATTTGATCACTTTCGAAATGAACTATAACATCTGTGAATTTGACATACTACACTGATGAAGACAGCATGTTAGCATAACGATGAAGACATTGATGAAGAATTTTCGCCGTGGCGACTTGGTAAACTGGCGAGTTCTCCGGTATCCATGCCTACTACTTGTAGTCTGCTCTGAAGAAGGCTCTGCCGAAACACGTCAGCGTTCGCAAATAAATATGAGAAATTGCATCTGAGCCAGTCTTGCATTTTCCATCTTTTATTTTGGAGTGTCGCATTTTCCATTTAGTTGGTTTATGAGTTGACACATGCCTACTTATTTGACTAACCCTTGAATAATCTATGCAGGACTTTATCAGTTTTCCAATCAATATTGGTAGTTGTTTGTGCTCTAGTCAATAGTCTATATAGTCCTAGCACTCCATAGGGATATTCAAAAGTGATTTGAAACTAAAATTAAGTATTCAGCATGCAATCCTGCTCCTTTTAAACCTTTCAGCCTTCTGGAAGCTGGCCATGGAAGGTCCTCCTGACACGCCGTATGAGAAAGGAGTCTTTGAGCTCTACTGCCAGTTTGGTCCTGACTATCCTGTGAAACCTCCTCTGGTCCGCTTCGTCACACGTGTATCCTCATTATTACACACCACTTACAGACATGAATGACCATTAATATTGATATACTGTGATGCATACATTTGTTTGATCCTAAGTTTATACTATTGAAAACAATGTATCAGAACTCATAGCAATTCAAAAAATGTTTTCTTAACATAAGCAAAGATACATCACTGCAACATCAACAGCGTGGGCCGAATCTGCCACAATATATTTGACCGTAACTACAACGCCCAAATCACCATGAGAGAAATCCTGGATGCCATGTATGGACTGCTCATCATCCCTGAGCCTGAAGACCCCCTGGACAGGTTGTTTTTAAGACTTTGATTTCCAAATGTAATCATGGCCAATGTATGTTTATTTAGCACCTTTCATACACAAAGTCAATTGACAGACAGTGCTTTTCATAAGGCATAAATAGGCAATTTAAATGTGTCAAGGAAATGCATGCTTTTTTTTAAAGATATTTTTTCGGTTTTTGCCTTTATTGAGAGATTTTACAGTATTTTGACTTAAAGGGGGAGAGAGATGGGGGAAGACATGTGGCAACGGTCGTCGGGATCGGGACTCGAACCCGCGACATGCCGTCAATCCAGCCTAGGTGCCTGGACTGCTCGACCGACGACCGCGGCCCAGGCCAATGCATGCTTTTTATACGTTATGTTGGTAACTGTATATTGATTTAATCATGTGTTTAAAATGAATACCGTATGTATCTTTCCCTTTGGAAGCATTTTGGCGGAGGACTTCTTGACCAGCCCTGATAGATACAATCAAGCAGCCAAGGAGAATACAGAAAAAAATGCCGGGACCTCAATTGATGATGTGGAGAAGGTGATGAGTTATTCCTTTTAGTGAAAAGAAGAGAGTCCGCACACATGACCGCAGGCGGCCTTCATCAGGTCATCACCTGATGAAGGCCGCCTGCGGTCGAAACGTTGTGTCTTAACTATGGTGTTTCAATAAAAGAACACAATTGGAGCAATCCTGTGTGCGGACTCTCTTCTTTTCATTGTACTTGCCTTGGTCCGGCACCAGCCAGGAACTGGATGTGTGCAAGCCACCTGCCTTTTAAACTTATTCCTTTTAGTGAAATTATGATATGGACTTGTTGTAGATCATTGGACAACTTACCTACTAAACTTAACTAAATTATTTTCATTCTGTCCTATAGAAACTGGTGGGTCCAACTCTGGATGCTCCACCCCAACATCTGATCTGTCCACTGACCAAGAAGATGTTTAGGGACCCTGTGAAAACAAAATTTGGAGATGTATACGAACGAAAGGCCATTGAGGAATACCTCAAAACGTAAGGTCTCCCCCCCCACCCCCAAGAAATGTCTCGCTGGCGGAATTGTCTTGTATTCTAATTTATTGAACATTGTTTTTCCAGGCATGTAAATCAGGATCCCAAAGGCCGTCCTCTCACAAAATCTGACCTTAAAACAAACCACGCCATGAGGAAAATGGCGAAGGAGCTCCGTACCGATCAAATTGGAACCTGGGTGTAGAAGGAGAAGGTGGATCTGAGGGTATAGGCCAAACACTGGACAGTGTTGGTGGGTAACCTCACATTAACACATTAACACTTGTTCCATCATGATGTGAGGGATTTCTATTTCAGTTAAGTTCTTCATTACCAGTTAGGGGTTCTTTTTCATCCCATCACATCACAAGTGAAACTTTACTTTACACTATAACATTTTCTGCCATTACTGCCTTTTGCACTGAACTTGATGTACATGATGTGGCGAGCTGCACACAAACAATCATGTCATGCATGTTTGAATTTAGTTTTTTTTCTTTTTCAATGTACTTTAAATTTCTTTAAAAGGCAACACTAAACATGCCAAAATGTATGATCAATGACGTCAGTGCGCACTGAAGAGATCTTGGGTTTTGTGACTCTTGTAATAATTGCTCAAACAATTTGGTACTTGATCTTTAATTCGATGTTTAAGAGGTTTGGATGTTTATCTTTCCTGTTGAAATAGTCTGCCTAATTCACTATTCTATTCAAAAGGGCATCATAAAGGTATTATGTTTATGATGGATGTGGCAATATTGCATTTTATGTCTACTTCAACCTGTGATTTTCCAGTCCCTATTAAAATATAAAAACAATCTAAGCTCTTGGATCCATCCTATTTTAATGTTTCATTGTGATCGGTGTATGAAATAAAGTTGATATGCTTCAGTAGGCCTACACCCATGAAACTGGCTGGGGATTTACATTGTGTAAGCAGGTTCCCTGGCTTTATGCTTTAACTAAATTGTGATTTGTGAAGACCTTGTAGTTCCCAGGATACAATTCCCTTGGTGTCATAGAGTTGACTATTTATTTACCCATACATATCCGTATATTACCCAAAGACCGATCTGTCTTTCTCTGTCCATCTGTACATCCATGCAACCGGTGTGTCGTGTGTCCCAAGCATAACTTACGGTGTGTCCTATAATGTGTGCACATTATTGATTGTTGATTTGTTTTTCCAGTGGTAATAGCGAGGTGTTTCAGCTGTTTGTGCTCGGACACAGGGAAGTATAGGGACACATGGCTCAAAACACATGGCATCCAGTTCAAAACCCTGGTGTTAGCCTATAGGGCAGTGAAAGGAACAGCTCCTTCCTATCTCCGGGCTATGGTCGATGCCTACACCCCTGCCCGACCACTTCGGTCTGCCACCTCGGGGCGACTGATTGCCTCGTCACTCAAGGGTCCTTCTGGCCGATCCACACGGTCACGACTCTTTTCTGTTCTGGCCCCACAGTGGTGGAATGAACTCCCCACTGATGTTAGGACAGCAGAGTCACTGCCCATATTTCGCCGCAGGTTGAAAACCCACCTCTTCAGGAAACACTACCCTTCCTCTCTGCCTGACCTACTTGTTGTTAACTAGTTGTACGAACGCTTGTTTTCTATTGTTGTATTGTTTATTGGATCTTGTTTAGTCGATACACTTAATTGTTTTAGCTCATGCTCATTTGATTTAGCTATTTTGTCTCATCTGGTTAAGGAAATAGGTAGCTGATATATTGCACTTTTACCTTAGCGCTAGGTATACTCTTGGTTGCTTGTTTTTGCAGAAAATGCACTAAAAACTTCTGGTGATTAGTAGTTTTTGTTCCCTACCTATGTTGAATACACTTATTGTAAGTCGCTTTGGATAAAAGCGTCTGCTAAATGACTGTAATGTAATGTAATGGCTGCGTATAGGGCTTCGTACACACATAAAGAACAACTGTGCTTTGCTCTGCCTGTGTTTCATGGCCGCCCCAATGCTTTTCCAATGGAAGTCACATGGTTTGACCAAACACTTGTGTTTGATTGCCCCCCCCCTCCCCCCCATCACACACAACTGTTTGGTCAAACCACGTGACTTCCATTGGAAAAGCATTGAGGCGGCCATGAAACACGGACAGCACAGAGCATGTTCGTCTGATATGTCTGTACGAAGCCTAGGAGTGGCTAGCACCATTCAAAAACTCATCTGTTTGCGGAGGACGCATCAAATGTGGGAGAGTGTATGCCAGGCACGTGCAGAAAGGGGGGGGGGGGGGGGGCTCGGGGGACTTCAGCCCCTGCCCTTTTGCATCAAAGTGCCCTTTCCCTCAAAGAAAACAAGATTTATTTTTCAGTCGACATAAGGGTATGTGGGGGGGGGACGTGTGGCCAACAAGGGCTTATATGGGGGGCCAATAAGGGCTTGTGTGGGGGGCCAATGAGAGCTTATGTGGGGGGCCAATAAGGGCTTATGTGGGGGGCCAATAAGGGCTTGTGTGGGGGGCCAATATATAAGAGCTTATGTGGGGGACCAATAAGGGCTTATGTGGGGGGGCAATATATAAGAGCTTATGTGGGGGACCAATAAGGGCTTATGTGGGGGGCCAAGAGCGTATGTGGGGGGCCAATAAGGGCCATTGGTCCTTCAAGTAATGATAATCTTATTCCACTATCATAATTATACTTTTAATGTGCTGGCTGCCATCAGTCAGTTTTAGTTTCAGACTAATGAGATTAGTACGTATTGCTTATTTTACTGTCCAAGGACATGAAATGGAAGTTATGGCACAAGGGACGGACCCCACAAAAAGACCACCCGCAAAACCGGCGCGCGCCCACACATCTGGGGTTGCACTGGACAGATGATAGTGTTTATGAAATTAAAAATTATATACTGTATATTCTTCCTCGCAGATGGCCTACAGTGGTGGGGTCTCTAAGTCCCTTATTTTTTTCTTTTTTTTTACCCAGGGAAGTAGCTGAGCACAGGTGCTCATTTTCAGCAACGCCCTGCACATAGAAACACACAAATTAAAACCTGGGAGCTGACCAGTACAACCACAGTCTTATACTGTTGGCCACTAAGCAGCTCCAGGAGGAGCAGTTGGGGGTTCAGTGCCTTGCTCAAGGGCACTTCAGCGGTGTTGGGTGAGTGATGACAATCACTTCCCCACCCAGATTTTTCCTGCCCGTCCGGGGAATCGAACCGGCAACCTTCCGGCAACAAGGGCGCTCCTCTAACCCTTAGGCCACCGCTGCCCTTCTCTCAACACAGTTTCATTGTCCTGGAATACTTGCAGCCAGCTGGACTCAATGATTGTCCTAATGAATGATAACTGTATAAAATAGCCTATAGCAAGACAGCTTAAGCTATGATTTTATTAAATTAATTAATGAAATACATTTCTTAGATAATAATAATCTTACATATTCATGGTAGCCTGCTGCCTTGATCCCGCCTCTAGCTGCTGCTGATTGGCCAGGCGTTTTGTGGCCGGGCATCAAGTCTGCCTGAGAGTTCCCAGATGGGAGCAGGAGGGGGGAACCCAGTGTACTCTCTGCTGCCCCATCTGGCGGAGTCAGGTTAGGTAATCTGGTAATGGACCCTGCAGTGAAGAAATGAACACATTTGTATGGGGAGGAGTTTGTTAATTGACTTAATTTGCTGCTGCAGCCATGATCCTTTTAAGTCCTTTTTGCACTTTGCCACATTCCATCCCCCTCCCAGAATCTTGTGTAATATTAAATTGTAAGGCTATTATTCCATAATTGACTACAATTTAGGACTTCTACAGATGACAATGAATCGATGTGACCATTTACTTCCAAAATGTTCCTGAAATGCACATGATCCCCCCCCCCCCCCCAGTAAGCCACGCCCCTTTACCTAAAAAGTTGGAGGCAGAAAGTGAACTGTAATCCGATGTGATTGTGAGCAAATTGCAGGTCGTGGTCTGTATGGTGTTGGTGGTGCATGGTAGCCGTGCAAGGTTAGTTACATTTCTTGATCACAGTTGCATTCATTCATGGGCATTTCTGTAACACGTACTGTATCATTAAAGTTGATAAAGGTTATTATACGCAAGCCTTCACTGCATGGCGGCGGGGCTTAGGGGCTACACTGCAAGGACTCGGGTAACATAATTGTTTACCTTTTCTTCAGATGGCTACCAGGTCCAGGTCCATAATGTACAACGTACTAGAAAGTCACAGACTGGAGTCTTACTACAACCAATTCATTCAGTTCGGTGTGAAAGATGAACGAGATTTCATTGATGGTGTATCTGATGAAGATTTAGACAACATGGGTAAGATTATTGGATAATTATGTACAAAATGCATGTGAATTTGTAGCCTTGGATCAACAAGACTGATTGAAAACTTGAACAGTTTGTAGAATAAGCACAGTAGATTACACTTCAATACAAGCTCTGATATTAAAGGAGGATTAAAGAAAGAAAGCACTAGCGTGTTTCCATTGTGTCCTCCATTTTCAATTTTTAAAATAAATTTAGAAAACATTCTTGATCCAAGGCTAGTGAATTTGTACAGTACATAGGCCTACACTAAATTAATTTTTAAAATAAATCTAGAAAACATTCTTGATCCAAGGCTAGTGAATTTGTACAGTACATAGGCCTACACTAAATTCATTTTTAAAATAAATCTAGAAAACATTCTTGATCCAAGGCTAGTGAATTTGTACAGTACATAGGCCTACACTAAATTAAAAATGTCAATATGACTTTTGTGACAAAATAACCAACATCTCTTATTATGATTTTCAGAAATTACAGCTTGTGTACTTTACTGCAGTAAACAGAAATCTAAGTTGTAAATGTGGTAGCTTTTGATTGATTGATTGATTTATTAACAGTTTGCAGAATTACAGTACATTTCAAGTACAACTCAATACAAAAACTGTTAACAGTGAGTGGACGACACCATAAAGCATTACACTTGTTTACAATAGGGCCCACCATTTTCAATTCATCAAAACATTTAGAGACGTACGAATATACACAACTATAGTCAAAAGGAAATCATCATAGGAGGTAAAAAGGGAAAAGAAACATATACAGTGAGGGGGAACAGGTGTGGGTGGGGGATTCAGATTTTACGGGGGCCGGTTTCGAATTGCAGCCGTCCGTAGGTGCCCTTTGAGAGCAGTTTTGAAGGAGTCAAGGGATTTGCATGTCTTAATGACTGTTGCAGGCCCGGTTCTTCCTACAGGCTGACGAAGCAGCGCCATGGGGGGGGGGGGGCGGGGTGCTCTGTCCCAACTCTGTCTGCCCAGTGTCCCCCCAGTGCCCCCCCAGTGCCTCCCCAGTGTCTCCCCAGTGCCAGTGTCCCGCCAGTGCCTCAGAGCCTCCCCAGTGTCCCCATAGTGCCTCCCCAATGGACCCCCAGTGCCTCCACAGTGTCCCCACTGTCCCCCCCAGTGCCTCCACAAAAAAAAAAGATTGCTCAGGACCGGCCCTGGACTGTTGGTAGGGCGTTCCACATTTTGTTGGCATAGGAGCGAAATCTGGGTTGCACATGGCTTGTTGAACTCCCTCTGGTGTTGTGGGTGTGGACTTTGTTGACATTAAGGAAGTATTTAGACAGGTACATGGGTATCTTGGTGGTGTAGCGAATCTTGTGGACCAGACCCATTGCAAGGTGCTGTACTCTGTCGTCAACCCTAAGCCATTCCAGTCTGTCAAAGTGGGCAGGGGTGAGGTGGGTTCGGGGAGTGAGGCCAAGTAGTAGCCTGACCAGTTTGTTTTGGGAAGTCTGGAGCCTTGTTTTAAGGGCCTTAGAGGTGCTGTCACTGCTGTGGTACCAGGAGGTGCAAGCGTAGTCGAAGAAACCTTGTACGATGGCTCCTGTTAGGGTCTTCAAGGTGTTTTTGTTAACCAGTGAGTCTTGGAATCTTGTTCTTTGGTTGACCTTTTTGATTACGTTGCAGATGTGCAATACTGAACATTTTGGCCAACACATGAAGGCTTTCTACATTGTCTCATTAACAGTGTTAGCCATGTGTAAGAGTTGCATTTACCTTGGATTCTCTGGACAACAAATGCTCTTTCAAAGACATCTGCTACTCCAGGTACTCTGACGGGGTCAATGAAACGTACGCCTTCATGTGATCTCAGACGTATTGGTGCATAGTTCTCACGTTCCGAGGTTTCTTTCTGCCGGAACAAGAGAGTAAAGATTTGACTTGGATTAAATTCACTGCTATAGGAGTGTGTTCAAAATAAATCATCTATATTCCCAGACATACCCGTTATTGTATACAGTATATAAAACAAGAAAGGGGTTCTAAAGTGGAAGAATGCGGCTGCTTAAGAAGCATGTCCCAATAATACTATTTACTGTGCATGCAGTAAATAGTATTACATGCGTTTGCATCATAGGGAGTGTGTATTCTGTGATAGATGACTTGTCGCATATCCTTTGAGACGAACCATAACGGAATCAACTGTGTGCTGTGTGCATGCATAAGGGTGGTCATAGTGTATGTTGTCATGTTTTTGGTATCAGTATCAGTAGTTTGAGATCAGCTGTGCGCAGAGGGGTGCATACTTAGTTTAGACTAGTCATTGGTTAGACATAAGGGTTGGGAGAGGGTTAAGGTTAGGTTCAGGTGTGCTGCCCCGTGGGAGGTTAGGGTTAGGATGAGGGTTTTAGATGGCTTGTAGTTGTAAGACTAATGACTGGTCTAACCAATGACTAGTCTAAACTAAGTACTGTCTAAACTAAGTACTGCACCCCCGGGCAAACAGAAAAGACTCAAAAACATAACTCTGTCATGGTAAAGTAAATGAACCAAACAGGATCAAATCTGACTTTCCAGTCAAAGCAATACATTTAAATAAACAAAACAGCACTTCCACTAGTTACCGTTAAGTGCAAGAGATTGGTTAAACAAATATTACTCAGGGCTGTGATGAAACAAATACATTGTGATTCACGAGGCGGACTACTTTATTTTGTGGTTTTAATAATGCATGGAAGAATATATATTATATTTATCTATTTATCAGACTCAGCAGCACTCTCAGATATGTCAACCACGACAGCAGCTTAACACAAGTGAAATCTCTGCTTTGCAGTTGCCCTGTAACAGCTCCAACGTGCTACATTGTAAATGTTTCAATATTCAACATGCAGCTGTCTGATTTACACAATAGAAATACTGCTAAACATCAACATACCTGTGCTTCAGAGATAAGATAGGCCCAGCAGAGCGTTGAATTCTCAAAGACGTCAAGGTCCTCAATGGTCTTTGCACCTCTATTTTCCCCCAGTCTTGGCAAAAGTTCTCTAAAGAGTGTGTACAAGGCTTCAACGATGGCTATCTGAAAAGGGGGAAAAATAAATATCATAAGACTTCTACCAACAAAATAATGAATCATTTAACATTGCAAGATTATACCATCTCTTACGGTTTACCTCCTGAGTCCTGGAGACACCCTCATTCCTGCAGAGCAACTGGTACAGACTTTGAGCCAGAGGGTTGCATCCTGTGAGTCTTCGTATGTATGCAACCACTTTCTCGAATCGTTCTCCCGAGTCTCTGCTTTTCTAAAATTAAAAACACAGGCTTTATTTTGTATAGTATACAAACTTAAAACAGACTGTGACAACATATAGAATGTGCGCCTATATATCCCTCTGACAAACATCTGATCAACTATCTAAATTAGTGATGCACCGAATATTTGGCCGCAGAAAATATTCGGCAGAAAATGGCTCGAAGAATAGGCAGAAAATATATCACCGAATAGTGTATGCCAGGGGTGCCCACACATTTATGACGTGAGATCTACTTTCAAAATGACCAGCTCAACAAGATCTACCCACTGAAAAAATAAGTGTACCATTGCTGAAAATAGTTTAAATATATAATGTACCTGGGGGGGCTTTGGAATAGGGAGGGGGGAGACATAATTGTGATTATTATTTAAGTTAAGTTTTGCCATAACCTTTTATTTTGCTTTAAGGTACGGCCATGAAAGCAATGGTAGGAAAAAAGATATATAATATTAATCATATTCGGATATTCGTTTTCGGCCAACTGTTTCCTATATTCAGCATTCGGTTTCGGCCAAGAATTTCCCTTTCGGGGCATCCCTAATCTAAATATCTAATATTAAACTGAAAGGACCTTGCCGAGCCATGAGGCCCATAGGGCAGGAGCCTATCTCCTGTTTCTGTAGCGTGAGGCAGCTTGATGTACAAGTACACCCCCTGGACATGACGCTAGTATGTCGCAGGGACTCACCCCCAATCTAACCCTTGATGCTGAGTGTCAAGCAGGGAGGCACTGGGTCCCATTTTTTTTTAGAGTCTTTGGTATGACCCGGCCGGGGATCGAACCCCGACCTCCCAGTCTCAGGGCGGACACTCTAACCACAAGGCCACTGAGCTGGTAAACTAAAAGGACAGTACAAGTCTTTACTTCCAACTAGGGTTGTCCCGATCCGATCACGTGATTGGAAATCGGGGCCGATGATGTAATTTTCAAATGATCGAAATCGGATCGGGAGCAAAGAAACGTGATCGGGACATCCCTAGTATCAATATTATATCCATATCATGACATTCTACTGGATATTGTCTGTGATTTTGGATATTGTACTATTGTGATATGGTTCTATAAATATATAAATATCGGATCGGGAAGAATCGGTATCGGCAGATACTCAAAATCAAATGATCGGAATCGGATGAGGAGCAATAAAACGTGATCGGGACATCCCTACTTCCAACCCAATGTTAACAAACGATACAGTATATGACGCAAAATATAATAAGAAAGGTGTCCTTACAATCGCATAAAGTGAGGAGAAGAACACACTCAGCCCTTTCTGCGTTTGCTGGACTGATGGTACAACACCATTCGTGAAGACTTCGTTGGCGCCTGGAGTCGCTTTACAAAATGTGGACAAAGAAAAGTACACCGTCGACTCCTCAGAGACACCACAGCTTTGCAGGGTCTCTCCACCAGCATGATCACCACTGAAAAGAAATAAGGGAAAAAAGGTATATAGTAATGAGATGTATAAATCATTACAATCCCCTTTCTGTACAGTATGTATATATAAATATCTAATTTAATTTGTCTATAAAAAAAATTTACACAAAAAAAAAATACTTTTAATGAGTCATAGGATTTGGTTAGTGTTATTTTAATAAGCTGAATTTCCAATAGGTAATGTGCCTATGTATTTAACTGACAGTGTGTGTGATCATTTCCATGCTTTACACAGTAATGATTTTAAATTACCTGTAATGGAGAACATGAGCTGGAATTCCACTTTCATTTGCAAGCTTGAGTTTCAAGTAGCTGATTGTGTCAGTTGCCAAGTCCACTTTGATCTCAAACTTTCCCTAAGAAGAAATGGTGGATTAAGAGCTGTTCACACCAAACACGATAACTATAGCAATGTTTTGTGGGCGTCCACACAGATGAATAAATGGCATCACCCATGCACACATATACAGAGGCAGGGTGGGAGAGAGAGAGAGATCTCCGCCTGACGCTGGTGCTGAAAAACACATCCAATAGGGTTCATCATCATCATCTAAATCACCAAACAGTGAGCGAAATAAGAACAAATATTTAAGAAGTAGTGAAAATAGCCGATCTGCTATTTTCACTAGTTTTGGTACCGGGCGAATATCAAATTGGGTCACAGGCTGAGTGAAAAGTTTGGGAACCACCACCGGTCTAAATCATTCAGCTCACCCTCAGCATCACGTGGCATCGAACAGTATCTTCTCCTCCCAAGACTTCAGGAGTTTCTTGCCTTTGCATTGCAGGGGATTGCTTTAGGTTATGCTTTGGTGTAAATATCGCATACAACTCTGCTCCATTTTCAATGTGTCTGTCTTTTAAGGTCCCTGTAAATTAGAAACGTTGATTGACAGAAATTAGCACATGATGTTTGCTGTGAATACAAATACTCATCACATCACTACATAATCATTTGTCTGCTGTATTCCAGCCACATATCATAACATGGACCAGTTTTCACTTTGCTTTTGATAAAATGTTGTCCAAAGTTGTAATGTTGGTCAAACAAGATGTTGAATTGCGTTCGTAAATCAAGCTTTGATCATAAAAAAAGCAATCAAAGTTGAGGCAAGGAAGCAACCAGGTGCTCGAAGGAGACGTGCAGGTATACGAAATATAATAGTAAAAAGGCGCTCCTGGGATCAATCGGGATAAAACATCTATAGAAAAAAGCGGAGATCCAGGCACACTTAAAGGACCACTTCACCACTTTTCAACATCTCTTCATACAATTGGTCCTCACTAATGTTCATGATAAAACACCACCATTCTTTCCTACTCATTCTGTGTCTCATAGGAGGGCTTTGGGCAGTTCGGATACCCGTCCACCAGTGACATCATCATTAGGCAGATCTTTTTTTAAACAAGATTTGTTTTAAAATATATTTAGATTTTTATTATCGTGAGAACGATGGCTTCAACTTTTGCATTGCAACTTTTCAGGAAAAGAAAGCCTGCCGTTTCTATTAGCTTGGATTCACCATCGATGATGTCACTGGTGGACGGGTTTCTGAACTGCCCACAGCCTTCCTATGAGACACAGACTGAGTAGAAAAAAATTGTGGTATTTTATCATGAACATTAGTTAGGACCAATTATAGGAAGAGAAGTTGAAAAGTGGTGAAGTGGTCCTTTAATAGTTCAAAAGGAGGAAAACTTTATTAAACCAAACATGTTTCGACCTATACCGGTCTTCATCAGGGCTAACAAAACACAGCAAACCACTTAGAAACAGATCACGTGGTTCAGCTGCAATATCAAAGTTATTCAATGGCAGGTCATGCATGTCTTACATGTGTTGAAGAAAGGGTCATCAGTCAATGGCATTCCATCAACTGTGTATAGGCAGACATCTTTTGAATTCCCAACGTGTTCATGGTGGCAGATCCTTAACATCAGATCTTCAACTGTGTTTTGTGCAGGGTCCATATCTGAGTAGAAATTAACCTCAGTATAACCACAACTGACTTGAGGGCATTTTCCACAGCAAATGTACTAGTAACTCAACTGTAACATCAATCACTCACAAACATACAGTAATGATATTCTATAAAGACTCTAAGCCAAAACACAAGAGAAAATACAGACTAGGTGGTGAAAAATATGAACATTACGGTGACTGCACTGCCGTCATAGGATTAGGAACACACACACACACACACACACACACACACACACACACACACACACACACACACACACACGAAAATATTAATAATAGGCTTAATTTACTCACCCCGGATACATTTTGTTTCATGACAAAGGGGGTATCTGTAATGGATGCAAAATGACTCCCAGGATGTTTTTACCGGGGCTCGGATTCTTCCAATTTCGTCTCTCATTTTAAAGAAACGATTCTTCTCCACTTGGGTAAAGCCTGGAAATATCCATTTAAGTCACAATTATGCAAAAGCAGTTGCTGTTCCACTTTCTATTTGATATGCATTGTTTAACTAAAACCTTTGTGTGGTGCGGTTGTACTTTGGAGAAGGCATAGCCTATTCCTGTATAAATGTACTGGGTGGCAATAACAATGAACTTGTTTTGGAAGTTACCATCATAGTTGGACTTAATAGATAATGTATGCTATTTCGTTTTTGGTCTTTATGTCGCAAACGCTGCAGAATACTCCAAGCTACTCCAAAACTAAAGTCCGGCTGTCACAAAACAGTCATATCTAGGGACCTCAAAACCTACTCTAGCGAGGCCTTTAACATTGAACTGGAGAGTCTGGATTATTGGTCCGATGAGCTTAGGAGCTCACTAGTCGAAGAAGCATGGCTTTGCTTCAAAACTAAATTTACAACAGTACTAAACACCATGGCTCCTTTGCGAACCATCAGGGTCAAAACCCGCTCGGAGCCATGGATGAGTTCGTACATACTGACTGCAATGAAAGCCAGAGACAAAGAATGCTCTGAACTTCTAAAATGCAAGTCCAAGCTAGCCAAACGCTTCGACAGTGATCTCCAAACCCAACTGGGCATCCTAAAAACCCAACGAAACAAGCTAAGAAATGTCGTAACTGCCATGACCAAATCCGCAAAAAAGAACTTTATCAGTGATAAAGCTGAGGAAAACAAAAACAATCCTCGGGAGCTCTGGAAATTACTAAACAACCAGCTAGGCTGCGGTCAGAAACTAAAAACCAGGTTTACAAACATAAACATCAAATCGAACGACACCCTCATCACTGACAAACTTGATGTAGCCAACTACTTAAACATCTTCTTTACAAACATTGCAACAACACTGGTTAACAAACTGCCCTCCCACTCTGGGCGCTTTGGTGTAGACTGTAGAGCACATCCAAGCCTTCTACAAAAACCTAGGTGTTTGTAAATATGATTTTATGCTGACAATGGTAACAACTGAGGAGGTACTTAAAAAACTGAATGCCCTTCAACCCCACAAGGCCACTGGCCACGATAATATTCCCTCCAAATTTCTCAGATACTCGGCCATCTCTATAGCTCCAATCATCACCCACATAATAAACCTCTCCATCAAACAGGGACAGGTCCCCCAAGATTTCAAACTGGCCAAAGTAACCCCCCTGCACAAGAAAGGGAGCTAATTAGACCCGGCAACTACCGCCCTATTTCTATTCTTAGCTCCATCTCGAAAATGATGGAAAAAATAGTTTATGAACAGGTTGAAAAGTATCTTGCCACAAACAAATGTATGTATGAATTCCAATCTGGCTTCAGAACATCCCACTCCACTGACACATGCCTCCTCTATTTGAACGACCACATCAAACACGAGGTGGATGCTGGCAAATACTGCAGCATGGTCATGCTGGACCTCCAAAAGACTTTTGACACCGTGAACCACTCCATACTGGTTAACAAGCTAAAAGCAATTGGTTTTGATAGCACATCAGTGAGCTGGATGCAATCCTACCTGGAGGGGAGAGAACAGATGGTGGAGGTGAACGGAACACTGCCCCCCCCCCCCCCCCCCCCCCCTCCCAGTGAGCTATGGCATTCCACAAGGAAGCATACTAGGACCTTTACTGTTCCTAATATATGTAAACGACATGACATCAGCTTGTGACTGCAATTTGTTCCTGTTCGCAGATGACTCAGCACTGCTGGTCTCGGACAGGAACAAACTGCAGGTTGAAAAGGCCCTCAGCTCTGAACTTGCTAGAATCTGATAAACTATCTTTACACCTGGGAAAAACTGAATCCATTCTATTTGGATCAAATAGTAATCTCAGCAAGGCAGATGGCTTCTTGGTTAGAGTGGGTGACAATATTATCACACGAAAAGATGAAATTACCTACCTAAGTTCCATCCTGGAGGCAAATCTTTCCGGTGATAAAATGGCCACCAACGTAATCAAAAAGGTCAACCAAAGAACAAGATTCCAAGACTCACTGGTTAACAAAAACACCTCCAGACTTCCCAAAACAAACTGGTCAGGCTACTACTTGGCCTCACTCCCCGAACCCACCTCACCCCTGCCCACTTTGACAGGCTGGAATGGCTTAGGGTTGACGACAGAGTACAGCACCTTGCAATGGGTCTGGTCCACAAGATTCGCTACACCACCAAGATACCCATGTACCTGTCTAAATACTTCCTTAATGTCAACAAAGTCCACACCCACAACACCAGAGGGAGTTCAACAAGCCATGTGCAACCCAGATTTCGCTCCTATGCCAACAAAATGTGGAACGCCCTACCAACAGTCCAGGGCCGGTCCTGAGCAATCTTTTTTTTTTTTTTTTACTCTGTCCCAAAAATTTAGGAGACACTGTGGAGGCACTGGGGGGGACAGTGGGGACACTGTGGAGGCACTGGGGGTCCATTGGGGAGGCACTGTGGGGACACTGGGGAGGCTCTGAGGCACTGGCGGGACACTGGCACTGGGGAGACACTGGGGAGGCACTGGGGGGGCACTGGGGGGACACTGGGCAGACAGAGTTGGGACAGAGCACCCCGCCCCCCCCCCATGGCGCTGCTTCGTCAGCCTGTAGGAAGAACCGGGCCTGCAACAGTCATTAAGACATGCAAATCCCTTGACTCCTTCAAAACTGCTCTCAAAGGGCACCTACGGACGGCTGCAATTCGAAACCGGCCCCCGTAAAATCTGAATCCCCCACCCACACCTGTTCCCCCTCACTGTATATGTTTCTTTTCCCTTTTTACCTCCTATGATGATTTCCTTTTGACTATATAGTTGTGTATATTCGTACGTCTCTAAATGTTTTGATGAATTGAAAATGGTGGGCCCTATTGTAAACAAGTGTAATGCTTTATGGTGTCGTCCACTCACTGTTAACAGTTTTTGTATTGAGTTGTACTTGAAATGTACTGTAATTCTGCAAACTGTTAATAAATCAATCAATCAATCAAAAGCTACCACATTTACAACTTAGATTTCTGTTTACTGCAGTAAAGTACACAAGCTGTAATTTCTGAAAATCATAATAAGAGATGTTGGTTATTTTGTCACAAGTCATATTGACATTTTTAATTTAGTGTAGGCCTATGTACTGTACAAATTCACTAGCCTTGGATCAAGAATGTTTTCTAGATTTATTTTAAAAATGAATTTAGTGTAGGCCTATGTACTGTACAAATTCACTAGCCTTGGATCAAGAATGTTTTCTAGATTTATTTTAAAAATTAATTTAGTGTAGGCCTATGTACTGTACAAATTCACTAGCCTTGGATCAAGAATGTTTTCTAGGTTTATTTTAAAAATTGAAAATGGAGGACACAATGGAAACACGCTAGTGCTTTCTTTCTTTAATCCTCCTTTAATATCAGAGCTTGTATTGAAGTGTAATCTACTGTGCTTATTCTACAAACTGTTCAAGTTTTCAATCAGTCTTGTTGATCCAAGGCTACAAATTCACATGCATTTTGTACATAATTATCCAATAATCTTACCCATGTTGTCTAAATCTTCATCAGATACACCATCAATGAAATCTCGTTCATCTTTCACACCGAACTGAATGAATTGGTTGTAGTAAGACTCCAGTCTGTGACTTTCTAGTAGTACGTTGTACATTATGGACCTGGACCTGGTAGCCATCTGAAGAAAAGGTAAACAATTATGTTACCCGAGTCCTTGCAGTGTAGCCCCTAAGCCCCGCCGCCATGCAGTGAAGGCTTGCGTATAATAACCTTTATCAACTTTAATGATACAGTACGTGTTACAGAAATGCCCATGAATGAATGCAACTGTGATCAAGAAATGTAACTAACCTTGCACGGCTACCATGCACCACCAACACCATACAGACCACGACCTGCAATTTGCTCACAATCACATCGGATTACAGTTCACTTTCTGCCTCCAACTTTTTAGGTAAAGTTTGCAGAATTACAGTACATTTCAAGCACAAACTCAATACAAAGACTGTTAACTGTGAGTGGACGACCCAATTAAGCATTACACTTGTTTACAAGAGGTTCCACCATGTTCAATTCATCAAAACATTTAAAGACGTACAAATAGACACTTATATATTATATATAGTCAAAGAATCAGAACAGGAATTCATCATAAAGGAGGTAAAAAGGGAAAAGAAACATACAGTGAGGGGAAAATGGGGGGGGGGGGGGTGCCTGCAGATTTATATAAAGGACTTTCATTTAGGGCCCACAGCGTTTTTATGAGCACGAACACTAGCTGAAATATATTTAACTGTTTTTTTAATTGATCTCAATGGTGGGCAAATCAGGCTGAAACCTTGTCCCAAGTCTGGAGTCGTATGTTACAGGTACATGTCATAGATGACATATAAGAGTCGTATGTTACATGCCCTTGTGGAGAACTGAGCGCATGCACCTCTCTAGTTTAGCATGTTTTCTTCTTTTATTTTTTTCCCTTTCATACATAGAACTGGAGATAGCAGAGGAGATCATGCATTTGTCACAAACAGGACTCCAAAAGAGGCGATTCTGGTAATGTTTATATCTTCTCAAAATAATACGTGGGTCGGGTGATGTTAAAAAGTGTTTGAGTCACTGATACGGTTAAGTACCATATCAAAACAATGTATTGTAGTATAATGACAGTATTGTCAGTGTTGACTGAAATTGCCACGTTCTTATTTTTACCGGGATGTGAGAATCACATCATGGCCATATGACTACCTTTACCATACCTGAAAGTGAGGAAGGCACGTGACTTGCATGGAGGGCCCTGAACGGCATGGCCAGTGCATGGAACTCCTAACCTGACTCCGCCAGATGGGGCAGCAGAGAGTACACTGGGTTCCTTGGGATCAAGGCATACACAGTGCTGCCTTGATCCCGCCTCTAGCTGCTGCTGATTGGCCAGGCCGTTTTGTGGCCGGGCATCAAGTCTGCCTGAGAGTTCCCAGATGGGAGCAGGAGGGGGGAACCCAGTGTACTCTCTGCTGCCCAATCTGGCGGAGTCAGGTTATGGAACTCCAACCTCCCCCGTCAAACCAAACTCGGCTTCTTCTACGCAACGGTAGAGTCTGTTCTCCTATTACGGCAGTGAGTGCTGGACCCTGAAGCCAATCCTGCACAAAAATACACAGTACACATGTTACCAACACAACTCTGTATGATGGAATGCCAAGGGTGAGCCAGAAAATAGCAGCCAGGAGAATGAGACTAGCAGGACACTGCCAAAGACACCAAGAGCTGCCAGCCAGCAAAGTAGTGCTGTGGGAACCAACACATGGGCACCGGTCACGAGGACGTCCCACGCTAACATACGTGGATGTACTCAAGAACGACGCAGGAGCGCAAAGCACCAACGAGCTGGCCAGATGTACAGTATGGAGAACCGGGATGACTGGAAGCAACGATGGAGGGCTCGTCTGAGGACGACCTAGAGCAGGGGTGCCCACACATTTATGACGTGAGATCTACTTTCAAAATGACCAGCTCAACAAGATATACCCACTGAAAAAATAAGTGTACCATTGCTGAAAATAGTTTAAATATATAATGTACCTGGGGGGGCTTTGGAATAGGGAGGGGGGAGAAATTATGACATCTTACAGTGGACATGTTTGCCTGAAAAGAAATGTTTCATAGTTTTAGAAATATATAGTGCAAGGACACTTCGACACCAACTCTGGGGGAGCCCGGGTTTGAACTGGCAACCTTGCAGTTACCATCCAGCCACTCTACCCCCTGAGCCACCGCCGCCCTGTTTTGGTTTGGTTTTACTATAGTTTATGACAGAATGGAGAGAGAAAGCTATAAATTCATTGACAAAGTACATTTGGAATTTGTCACCCATCCTACACACCCTAGAGAGTTTACAAAACACGTTTTAAATTTGAATTATTATTTTTAATGGCATACTTTGTTTATTATTCATTGCATAATGTCCATGTTCTTTTCATCTCATTTATATTAGGTACTAGTGGATGCAAGCAGCTCTATGACTTGGAACTGTTATGGAAGTGTGGATATCAGGAAGATCGATGCAGTAAAAGTGCTCTTTGATAACTTTGCCACACGGACCATGGCTTATGATTTCCATCATGTGATAGGCCTTGTGAAGTTTGACTGGCGCGTGAAAACCCTCCACACATTCACAGAAACGCTGGAGAAATTCAAGGTAATTATCATATATGATACTTCTTCATGAACGTGCAATATCGGCTTTATTGTGGCACATACTGAGATGTATTCTTCACTGTAAATCAGTGGTTTTCAACGCTTTTCATATCAAAGTCCATTATTTATTCAGCATTTGAGCCACGGACCACCATTTGATCAGATCTAGCCTCTCAGACCCCAAAACGTAGAATATTTTGTTGTCGTTGGATGAGATTTTGTAAAACATTTGTGGTACTATTAGGAGATATAACAGGCAAACGTTGATCAAAATATCAATTCTTCTACGTCCTCTAATTGTGTAGACTTGCCAAAATGGGTTAACAATAATTTAACTCTTGAGAGCGTAAATGGGTCCATTTGGTTTAATTTTACACTTTACCACTTTCAAGAAGTGGGTCTATTTGGTTACAAACTCTACATCATTTAGCTGGGGACCACCTGGAACCAAGCCCCCAGTGCACCTCTCCAACGTTGAAGCACTGGGCCCTAGTGGTAAGAGGTGGGACTGCAGGCGGACCCGTGGAGTTATGACCCCGTGCAGCTGGGTTTCCTAATTGCGGAAGTAGACGGTCCTTCCGGGTGCTTCAAAACGCCACTGAGCAACCTACACTGACATGAATAGCGGGTGGGGGGGGCTATCGCGCCGGTTCAGTCTCTTATGCCTGGAACCCCCTCAAGGGCCGGACCACTGGTTGAAAACCACTGCTGTAAATGAAAGACATACAGTCACGTATGGTGTAATTATGTAATAGGCTGCCAGTACTAGTATTGTATTTGACCTTGAATTACCGTACTACAGGCAGTGACCAGGGACTGCAGTACGCTGCCAGAGGGAATCTACAGCGATTCAGTTGGCGGGAATTTAAAAGTTTCTATAACATTTGTGGTATACATTTATAGGATCACATCCACAGTCTTCAAACAACGGCAGGCACCAACCTCTACGATGCTCTGCAACATGGAGTGTTTGAGTTGGAAAAAGTCAAGATGAAGTTCAAAGATTGCAGACTTCGCATCATGTGTCTTACAGATGGAATGGATCAGGGGTAAATTGAATGTAACAGCATGTTAGTACTTATAGTATTGTTAGTATTGAGAACAAATTGCAATGTTATGTTTTTACTGGGATGTGCATGGGAATTATATGACCTGATCATCTGCCCATAGATCACAGACCAAGCCAGTTGATGTTGTTGAAAGGCTGATAAACGCCAACATCATTGTGGATGCAATCCTTCTTGGAGACGTGGAGAATAACATGTTGCATGGAATTAGCAATGCAACAGGTACCGAGCATTCAGCATTCAGCATGCTACTTTAACACTTGTATCTATATCTATGTGTAGAACTACTGGAGCCTATCTCACAACTGAATGCATGTGGTTTCAGGTGGTTGCTGTTTCAAACCAGAGACGAGCATCGACGGCCTGAAGCTGTTTGAGATTGAGACGGTTCTTTCTCTGGAGATGAGGAAACCCAAAGTCAAACTCGATCCAGCTACCCTCACTGAAGTTTGTTGCACTACTACACAGGGTTGGGGTGTGGTGGTGGGCTATCAATCTCAAAATACAGAGGATTGGGTATCAGGTTTAAACGGCGTGGATGCATTGTATATTACATTTTGAAAAAAGATCATGTATTTCACACTACCTGGCACTGACTACCGGTATCTATGATTCACTAATGACTTGTTCCAATTCTATGAATTGACTATTGAATTTCAGCTCAGTAGCAATCGGATTGGATTTGGAACATTGTTTGACAACACAAGTGAAAATGTTCCAGTAATTTGTCAGTTCAAGTGATTGAACATGGTGGCTGATCACATTATAATAATGATGCTATTGATTATCATTTACAGTGGGTTTTAACGAGCCTCTTTGCCAGTCGTGGATATGATGAATTCCCAGAAACTTCACTGCCAAAGGCGTTGGACAACAAAGTGACAATGACAGAGAAGTAAATAATGGAATAAAATAAAATGCATTGATCTACATATAAATTACTTTTTGGCAGATATTTAAAAAATGATATACATTCGGACATTGCCTCAAACAAGTCTCCTCCACCTCTGTCAACAATTATATTTTTAACAAAGTTTTACATTTTCTTTTTCATGTAGTGCTCTGAAAAAAAAGATTTGTGTTAAGAGTGGGCGTTTCATGGAGAAGTACAAACGCATCATGGAGGAGTTGAAGAGTCTGCATTGTGATCCCCATCCATTTCTCTCCATTTTTCCATCAGAGTCAGACTTAAGTAGGTGGCCACAAGTGTGTGTGTGTGTGTGTGTGTGTGTGTGTGTGTGTGTGTGTGTGTGTGTGTGTGTGTGTGTGTGTGTGTGTGTGTGTGTGTGTGTGTGTGTGTGTGTGTGTGTGTGTGTGTGTGTGTGTGTGTGTGTGTGTGTGTGTGTGTGTGTGTGTGTGTGTGTGTGTCTGTGTGTCTGTGTGTCTGTGTGTCTGTGCCACGCGACACAGGATGAGAAGGACCTGTGGTTGATATGCCACTCACACTTCATTGAGAGAAACCAGCTTGTTTTTAACACTGACCCCAGCTGGCATACAGCACCCAGGTGCACAATCACAGACAAGTTGGAAGTACCACAACACATACAAGGCTTTGCATATTTATTTAATTAACCCCCGGGGCAGCAGTGGCTCAGGGGTAGAGTGGCCGGTAGAGCGTCTGTAATGTATGGCAACCGTGAGGTTCCGAGTTCGAACCCGGGCTCCCCCAGAGTTAGTGTCGAAGTGTCCTTGAGCAAGACTTTGAACCCCTAATTGCTCCTGATGTGCAGGTTGGTGCCTTGCACGGTTTCCTCTGCCATCTGTGTATGAATGTGTGTGTGTGAATGGGTGAATGTAAAGAACAATCTATGTAAAGCACTTTGGATAAAAATTAAAAAGCGCTATATATTTATAAATGCACCAATTACCATTTACCCTAGCTCTTAGTCAATGCAAGACTTCCTCAATTTCCCAATATAATTAATATATTGGTAAATTGGGGAAGTCCTGCATTGACCATCTATCAATATACGATATTGATAACTTTTCAGCCTTCTGGAAGCTGGCCATGGAAGGTCCTCCTGACACGCCGTACGAGAATGGAGTCTTTGAGCTCTACTGCCAGTTTGGTCCTGACTATCCTGTGAAACCTCCTCTGGTCCGCTTCGTCACACGTGTATCCTCATTATTACATCAGTCATGAACGCACACTGATATTATATTGAAAGTACAGTAATACTCTTGTTAAAGTTGATAGCATTATGACAAAGGCTTACCATATTGAAAACAATGTAACAGAACTTGTTACAAATCAATCTTTCTTAACCTAAGCATAGATACATCACTGCAACATCAACAGCGTGGGTCGAATCTGCCACAATATATTTGACCGTGGCTACAACGCTCAAATAACCATGAGAGAAATCCTGGATGCCATATATGGACTGCTCATCGCCCCCGAGCCTGAAGACCCCCTGGACAGGTTGTTTTTTAAGACTTTGATTTAAAACAAAATGTAATCCGAACCAATGGATGTTCCTTTAATCCACATTTATTTTAGCCAATTGTTTTGACAAGTAACGTACAATTTGGCAAGGCAAGTTTATTTGTATACCACATGCCATACACGTAAATTGACGGTGCTTTTGCAACTGCATATGGCATAAAAAGACGATTTAAAAGTGGCCTTATTTAAAATGAATGCATCTTTCTTTCCCTTTGGAAGCATTTTGGCGGAGGACTTCTTGACCAGCCGTGATAGATACGATCAAGCAGCCAAGGAGAATACAGAAAAGAATGCAGGGACTTCAATCGATGACGTGGAGAAGGTGAACAAGTCATTCCTTTTTAGTGAAATCATGATGGTTTATAACTTGTATGTTGTTGGTCATTGAACAACTCATTCATTCATTCTGCTCTCTTATTCATTGAAAGAAACTGGTGGGTCAAAGTCGTCGTGCTCCACTTATACCCCGACATCTGATCTGTCCACTGACCAAGAAGATGTTTGTGGATCCTGTGAAAACAAGAGGTGGAGAGATATACGAACGAAAGGCCATCGAGAAACACCTCAAACAGTAAGCCCCCCCCCCCCCCCCCCCCCCCACACACACACACACACACTCATTTATCTTTGCCAGGATTGTCTTACATTCCTTATATTCCGTTATTGAACATTCTTTTTCAGGGAAGGAAGTTGGGATCCCATTGCTGGCAAAGGCCGTCTCCTCAGTAGAACTGACCTTAAATCAGACCATGCCATGAAGAGAATGGCGAAGGAGCACCGATCCTACCAAATTGGAACATAAATGTGCAGAAAAAGGGTGGTGGACTTCATTCTTCATTTTCAGTTGTGGTTTGTTTTCATCATATCACATAAGTGAAACTAACTAACTAAAAACAAAACTGGCTGGCTGGCTTTTGCATTGAAATTGTAAATGTTGTCGTGAGCTGCACACAAATTATCATGGCAGGGTTAATAAGTCGTGCATGTTTGAATTGCTCAAATGCTCTTTTATGCTCTGCTCTTAAAATTGCATTCAAATTAAACACTCATGTAACTTAACCATGCCATGACATAAGTGTGTTGGGATATTTATCTCGAGCAGGTTTGAAGTATCTTGATCTGCTTTGGAAAATACACCGTTTACAGAATTGTTCTGATCAAAGATGGAATCTTGGAATTAATGCTGTTTCTTAATTTCTTGTCCTGATCAAAGATTTCCTGGAATTAATGCTGTTGTAAGATGTTTGTTAAAGATTATTTCTTTGATCATCAGTTCATTCTTTGTTATATGGTTATGTTAAAGTTATGTCAAGATAATGGCTTTGCATCTACAGTACATATTATTGGCATGCAAAACTGGTATTACCCAAGATTATTTGATTGTTATTTATTATTTAATAATTGATACATGTTACTGTATAGTGTATACATTACATTTACTTTTTTTTTGTTTCTTTTTAATGTTATGACTATAACATTTTGTTCAATATGTGTAAAACCATGACAAGAAATAATTGTTTTCATGTTCTGTAAGGCTGGAGCATCAAAGGTTCCTCCATATTTGGAGCAAAATAAAACTGATTAGAATCTCAGTTCTGTCCATTATTCTACATTCTGAAACAAATTTATTTCATGTGAAATGGGTTTCAACTTTCAATTGAATGGGAAATTATTACTAGCCTATTAAAAATCTAATTACTATAGGGGGGGCTACTCCAGACACATTTGGTGTATGGCAGTTTATGAAGACCAGACCCCTTTATGGGATAACCCTAACATTCCTATCCAACAGCTGACGGAACTAGGTCCAGGATATGATCCACCCATACACTAATTCCAACATGGTTAATATGGTTCCATTTACTCTGATCATGAGCAACTTTCTGTCATAACTAGCCATGATTCTAAGTATTGTTTTTGGGAGTATATGCTCCCCAAAACCAACACTTAGCCTGATGCTGCTACACGCAGTTACTGGAAGAAAGTTGCTCATAAACATTAACAGTGGATTAAAAACAAAGTCTTGACAGACAAAGGATAACATAAGATGTCTAGATGTGCAGTATTGGGGAGTTTATGATTGTCTAATACAATCAGATGGGACATTTCCTTTTCAGGAGTGGGACTCTCAATGGAGTGAATT
The DNA here is from genome assembly GCF_951216825.1 of Electrona antarctica. NCBI lineage: Eukaryota > Metazoa > Chordata > Actinopteri > Myctophiformes > Myctophidae > Electrona > Electrona antarctica. Next base: position 10,857,589 of record NC_136806.1, read on the forward strand.
GCAATTTAGGTTGGAAATCCTACATTTCTTGTGGCTAAAGGATGGAGATTGTTTGGTTTATTATGGGTGTGCGAGATGTATTCTCAGATATTGGGGAAGAAAATATATATAGACTATGGTGTCTAGGTGTGTTCCCTAAGAAGAGAGAATTACAGCAATTGGTGAGTTAAGGAGAGCCTAAGATGTCGTAAATGCCAGGCTACTTCCTTGCTGGGGGGTTGGCTGTTGGCCCGCATTCCAGCTGTGAAGGGTCTAATAGTTTATGGGACCTCTCAGGGCAGTGGCAACTCACACAAATAGAACATGGAAAATGGGGGATGGAGTAACCAATCTTTAATTCCTCTTCAATTGTTTAAATGTGTTCTAATAACCTACCAATATATTGGGTTGGTAAAAAGGCTAAATGATAAATACCTGTAATAGTCTAAACAGTTTAGTTGGGCATTACAGGGACTGTAACAGGAGCTGGCCACAGCAGCCAGAGGTGCTGGCTGCTGGTCTGTGGGATCTGATTGGCTGAAAGTGTTAGTATGGAGGTGGGATCAGTCAGAGGGCTGCATTGACTATTCTGTATGGCACAAAGGGTAAATTAGATTCACCAAATACCATCGAACGTGATACATGTCTAGGCAGAGACCAGCGGTAATTATTTGCTATATATTATATGCTATAATGTATTATGCGATTATATAATTGTACATTATTAACAATTGATGTAATATGATGTTTAGATGGTAACCAAATGTCATCTGTGTTCTTGTCTCCCCGGTCATTGATCAATTAACATCTGATTAACGATAAGGTAGAATTAAAACCACATGATTAACTAAGTCTGAGAAACAACCATGACAAGCTAAACTGTACTATAATCTGGGAGATTAGAGTGCTCAAATGATAGTAAACCCTACCGACAGAGTTAGGATAGAACTACAGACCAATAGGACCTGTAATCCAGATTCCGGGGTTACTGTGTTCATCTTGAGTTGGGGGGAAGTGTGAACAGATCGTGTGAATGTATGATTGTAAGTGTTTAATTAATATGAATTAATAAAAACCCTATAAAATGCACGTTTGAGTTCATCACATATAAGCTATCATTGGGAGCATTTGGTTCAACTGTGCGTGTTAGTCCTTAAACTCTGCCTACGGCAAGGGCTGGTCGGAGCCTCGGCACAACAAGCCAAATAACCGAACAGTTTTAATTCGCTGCGAGCAGCGAAGTGTAATATAGCCTATAATCTAGGCATATTACCAGTTTTAATATAGTCTATAATCTAGACATATTAAAGTTTTAATTCGTTGTGCACTAAAGTGCACAGGTTTAAATCATAGATTTAAGAGTTTTGTACCGTGCGCTGGGATCAGCGCACAGTTTTAATTCGTTGCGGGGGGTTTAAAGCGTAATATAGCCTATAATCTAGGCATATTACAGTTTTAAATCGTTGCTGGGGGTTTGAAGCGTAGTATAGCCTATAATCTAGGCATATTACTAGTTTCAAATCGCTGCGTGCAGCGACTAGCTTTAAACAGTTCACCATATACCAGTTTAAAGCGCTGTGCTACTAGAGTGCACAGTTTGGAACCGTACGGCCACTAAAGGGCCTAATGTACGGAGGTTAAATCGCGGAGCGAATAGTTTAATTCGTTGCGTAGCCGTGCGCACAGTTTAATTCATAGCGTGTCACTGACGTGACTTGACTTGAAACAAGATCTGTACCGTGCGCATCAGCGCACGGCTCACATCACGGCCGGGCGGTTGGAGATATAATATAGCCTAAACTGAGACCGTTTGGACATAGTATGGTTTCAATCGCTACCGCGTTTAAAGAACTTTAAATTAGTGGTCACTAAAGTGACCGCAATTTAAAGGCAGTTGTGCTGTGCATTGGGAGCAGTGCACAGTAATTCGCCGCCGAGCGAAAGTTAATTCGCCGCCGTGCGAACTGTTTAAACCATAGAGCCCCTAAAGTGCCTGGTTTGAACAGAAATAAAGTGCCGCTGGGGTCAGCGTGCAGCTGTACACGCGCCCGGGCATATTTGAGATATAATATAGTCTGAACCGAAACCGTTTGACATATTACAGTTTAAATTGCTACCGCGTTGTAAAGGGCTTTAAATAGCAGTCCCTAAAGGGAGCTGCAATTTAAAGTTGTTTAATTCAGAATATAGTTCAACTGCAACGGTTTGAATTTATTCAGTTGCCGTGCTGTTAAATTAAACAGCGTAGATCGGTGTATAGTCACTAAAGCGACCACAATTGTAACAAAAGCCGAAAGACGGCACCCCGTTTGATTGTGGTTGTCTGGTGTGACGTGGATTCAACTGAAATTTAAGCCGTGCGTTGATGAGCAGCGCACGTTGATGTGAATGCGATGCCGCAGCGTTAGTATCGACAGGATTAAATCAAACTATAAATGCTGCCGTGACGGCATGCCGTTTTGATTTGTGCTACTAACTACGCGGCACCGTTAAACTGTTTTCATGTGGGTATGGGTCCATGGGGAAAACAACAGTTAAAACCGTAAGCCACAAAAAAAGTGACTGCGGGTTTAACTAATGGTTTGGGAGTCATTGTTCGATAGGGCAAAGTTCTAATCGACGGTCAGTTTAGGAAACTGATTATTAAAGACTATTTGTAACCAAACATAAGGTTTAATTGAGACCGGATAAGACACCGGTTGTTTAAACCAAGAGAGGTGCTTTTTATAGTAACCACAATAAAAGTGTTTTCTTTCTGGGTGCTTAGACCGCACCAAGAAGAACAGCATTTAGTGCATGTGAGGAGGGGGGAAATTCCTCTTTCTGTCATGCAATGTCCAGGGGGACTGGTAATTACTGTCATGCGGTATAACCTACCAAAGTAGTAATTAATAGCGGTGATAAATGTTTAGAACAAAATAGGGTTCTAAACTCAGCATTAAAGGCGATGTAATAATCTTACCAGTCAATAATGTTTAACGCTGAAAGCGCGCTTTGAAGTGCGCATAAAGGAAGGGCGTGTCTATAATAACTGTTGCGTGACGCATCTAGCAAAACCTGTAATCCAGGTTTAACGGAAGGCTAAGAGTTTGACCGCCCACGGCCAATATAAATCTATATACTTATATTATATATAATCTATATAATATAAAAAGGTTATAGTATAAAAAGGTTTATTTGGTAGGGAAGTATGGGCTTCTCTGAGTAGAAATAATGTCAGAGTCCGCTAATTAAAGCTGGGCCAAAAAACTAACCATTTACTTGAGTGAATGAATGATTTGTGAAAGTCGACTAAACCACTAACCCAGTCCAATTAGTTCCTGTACTGTTTGTTAAAGGGAGGGACAGAGGGGGTGGAAAAATGGCTTCTTTAAAGATACAGAGCTCACAGGCTCAAGCTATGTTTGATAGCACAACCTATAGGGTGGATCTTTGTATGGACAGGGGTTCATCCAGCGAGATAACTGAAAGTTTTGCTGAGCTGGACAGGGCGATGGACGCTGTGATAGACGCGTCAGTAGATTACGAGATGATCCTTCAGGAACAAAACGAAGATAGACTCGCACACATAGAAAATGAATTACTGAATTTATATGTTAAACAGTACAACAGTGAAAGATACCGTTTAATCAGGGCTGCTATCTGTCAGGAGAATGACAGGGTAGCCAGAGGTGTCGTCACAGCAGGGTGCCACCAAATAGGCCTCTGTGAGTTTCCTGCAGAGAGCAGGAACATAGGAGCCCCAGAGAAGAGGGGCATCCAGCCCGCAGACGCAGCACCAGACGTCACGAGAGGTGACATCACGGGCCCCTTCGCCAGCGCAGAGACGGGCGGAGCGGAGACGGTGCCAGCGGGGACCGGGACCGCCCCAGAGGGGCGAAGAGACAGGGCTACCAGTCATCCGGGCTGGGAGCAGATGGAGCCTGTCACAACGGAAGAGCCTGGTGCCTGCAGTATCCATGCAGGGAAGCCAGAGCCCTCTACCGTGGGCAACGAACCCACGACAGGACAAGCCCTCAGTCAGCACCGTAGCAGGCCAAGAGCAGCTACGGGCAGAGCTGAGGGAAACCAACGGGCGGCAGACGTCGCACCTGTGAACCACGCGGTTCCGCAGCCTTCGACAGAGGAGGAATGGCCGAACATCGAAGTGGGACCGACAGCAGCAGCAGAGCTGTCAACGGGAGCGGAACAGGCGAGCGGCCTTCCGGAGCTGGAGGCTGCCTACGCCTCACCGTTCATCAGCAGAGCCATGCCCACAAACGGCGTGGGCAAGGCCGACGAGTCGTCGATCCTTCTCACCACAGAAACGCCGAGCGTGATTTGTGGCATTACTGGTGCCAGTCCACGTGTTCAAGAGGCGGTGGGGGAGGTGCATGACACACACGCCAAGCACCCTGGGGTGACTTTCGTGAGGGGTCACCCGAAGATTGCCCCCGTGAAGGGTGGCAAACCGGGAATGGCAAAGTCCAGTCTGGTACAGAAAACCGCAGTGTCGACACATTTGTTGTGTCGAGTGTGTAAAGCGGCGGAAAAGAAGACCACAATGGCTCCTGTCCTTTTAGATCCTAGCAAAGGAAAAAGATGGGGGTGGGTGGGCGCTTTCATGCCAGCGAGATCAGAACTGGGTCAGAAAGAGTAGCATGTGAAATGCTTCTATACCCATTTGTTTTTCCTACAGCAGGGAACACTTGGGGTCAGTGACAACAAGATGTCACAAACAGCACACACACACACACACATGCACGCGCACGCACACACACACTCACACAAGAGATGTGTGTCTGATTTGTGCATATTAAATGTGATGATGTATGTGGGTTCATTATATCTGTACTAGAACGAGTAGCAGAAGTGGATTTAATTTGTGCCAATTAAGTCCTTATGGAAAATGGACAAAGGTAAAAAAGAATGCTGGTAAAATGATTAAGTTTCCTTCGATTGGGAGGGGGGAACATTATCTCTCAAAGTGCAAGTGGGTTTTGTGCGTGAACGCGTGGGCGCGCGCGCACAAACTATCACACACACAGGCACAAAGACTGCATGTGTGAAAGACACATAATGTGGTTAAAATGTTGCAAGGGTTTGCAATTTTCAATTGGGTTGCTTTTGGTAAAAGTCAAAGTAAAAAATCCAAAAAGTCAAATGATACCAAGTTGTTGAGATGCAAAATCGGTTATTTTGTTAAAATCACAATTTGAAGTTCCTAGCAAGGTGACAAAATACTAAGGCAAGTTTGTGATCATGATTGATTAGGAAACAACCAGGGGTGATAAATTGCATTGTTTGAACATGTGTTTACCAACTGGGCCCCATTCTGCAACCAAAAGAGTCGTTTCAGGTGGGGGGAGCGCAGGAAGAATGTTTTCTTAAAGATAAGGAACCAGTCTTGTGTGGAAAATAACTGTCTTCTTCCTCCTCAAAACAAGGGGGTTGTTTAGATAAGTCTGAAGCTTTGTCCAGGCAAACAGCCATAAGGTTAAACGGACAGAGGTGACCAAAAGTTCATGTCAGTTAGGTAACCCCTAACTGACATGACATGAAAAAGCTTCTCTCCTACAAAGTGGAGATGCACTGCACCACATTAATAGAAGTATACATAAGTTTGATTAGCTGTAACTGATTTTAATACTTAAGGGTGCGTTGGGATAATTACAAAAAATGTCCACGATATCGACGCATGTAAACCTTTTATTATTTTCATTGTTTATTGATTTATGCAGTTAATGGGTTGTGTTTATTTTAATGTGTTTTTCAAAGTTGTATAATGTTATAACTTCAGTATGTGGATCCAGTATTATTTAACAGGTTCCGAAATTACTAAAAATGGCATACGCCCAAATATCAAAAAATAATATTTCCGAAAAAAATTAATATCAAAAATAATCTTTCAGTTTATGGAAAATGAATAACCATATCGATTTTCATAACTGAAACGTGAGGAGTGTTTGGTTTATTATGGGTGTGCGAGATGTATTCTCAGATATTGGGGAAGAAAATATATATAGACTATGGTGTCTAGGTGTGTTCCCTAAGAAGAGAGAATTACAGCAATTGGTGAGTTAAGGAGAGCCTAAGATGTCGTAAATGCCAGGCTACTTCCTTGCTGGGGGGTTGGCTGTTGGCCCGCATTCCAGCTGTGAAGGGTCTAATAGTTTATGGGACCTCTCAGGGCAGTGGCAACTCACACAAATAGAACATGGAAAATGGGGGATGGAGTAACCAATCTTTAATTCCTCTTCAATTGTTTAAATGTGTTCTAATAACCTACCAATATATTGGGTTGGTAAAAAGGCTAAATGATAAATACCTGTAATAGTCTAAACAGTTTAGTTGGGCATTACAGGGACTGTAACAGGAGCTGGCCACAGCAGCCAGAGGTGCTGGCTGCTGGTCTGTGGGATCTGATTGGCTGAAAGTGTTAGTATGGAGGTGGGATCAGTCAGAGGGCTGCATTGACTATTCTGTATGGCACAAAGGGTAAATTAGATTCACCAAATACCATCGAACGTGATACATGTCTAGGCAGAGACCAGCGGTAATTATTTGCTATATATTATATGCTATAATGTATTATGCGATTATATAATTGTACATTATTAACAATTGATGTAATATGATGTTTAGATGGTAACCAAATGTCATCTGTGTTCTTGTCTCCCCGGTCATTGATCAATTAACATCTGATTAACGATAAGGTAGAATTAAAACCACATGATTAACTAAGTCTGAGAAACAACCATGACAAGCTAAACTGTACTATAATCTGGGAGATTAGAGTGCTCAAATGATAGTAAACCCTACCGACAGAGTTAGGATAGAACTACAGACCAATAGGACCTGTAATCCAGATTCCGGGGTTACTGTGTTCATCTTGAGTTGGGGGGAAGTGTGAACAGATCGTGTGAATGTATGATTGTAAGTGTTTAATTAATATGAATTAATAAAAACCCTATAAAATGCACGTTTGAGTTCATCACATATAAGCTATCATTGGGAGCATTTGGTTCAACTGTGCGTGTTAGTCCTTAAACTCTGCCTACGGCAAGGGCTGGTCGGAGCCTCGGCACAACAAGCCAAATAACCGAACAGAGATAATCTGATCACATTATACACTGCTTTTCATGCTATTATACAATATAAAATACTGCATAGCTGAGGGAATTGTTGCAGAGGAGAGCAGACCACTTCAGCCATTTTCAAGTATTTGGTCCTCACTATTCACTACTGCTCATAAAATGCCACCATTTCTGTCTTTCTGTGTCTCGGAGGTCTGTGGACATTTCAGAATCCTGCCTACCAGTGATCAATGCATTGCCAGGTCATAAGCTGGGCAAACACCTGGCGAACTCCACAACCACAAATCAACTTCCTTATAAGGGTTGCATATGAAATCCCTCTGTCTCCGACAAGCAAGGCCAAATGTTCACTAGTATGCAGCAAAGACAACTCAGGCCTCCAGCAGCATATCATGGGTAATGTTGCACTGGCAGTGGCACAGCTTCTGAGGAAGCTGGCAGAGCTGTAAGTCAGATTCCCTTCATCAGACCAGGAGATACCTGGCCGGCAGAAGTCCGTAGCAGCCCGAAAAACAACAGATCTGCTTGCTCCTGGAAAGTGAGATGAGAGTTGATCTGGGCAAGCAGCTAGTCTTTCCAACAGAGATTACACAGACAATATTAAGCCCAGACGTTGTGATGTGGTCCACAGCTGCCAAGAGGGGTCTTCATCTGGAGGAATTAAGGCAATGCCAGTGTAGCACCCAGACCCAGCCAAGACCCGGCCCACAACAACAGCCCTGCCAATGGGCGCAAGTGATGCAGGGGAATCTTGTGGGCACGGCTATCAAGGAGCTGACAGAGGAGGCAGAGAAAGCAAGTAGGGATAGAGTTTGGGGTTCAAACAACACAAGGAGGGGCAGTACAGTGGTAGGGGGTGGTGGGGATATACTTCCCCATTCAGCCACTGCCTGCCGTACCCACCAGGCAGGAGACGTACTGGGTAGTGGGTAGGGGGTGAGGTGACACATCCCTGAATGGTGCCTCCAGCTGACCCTATGTGCACCGGAGGGGAGGCAGCAGGGCAGGACAAGATTGATTGACAGTTAACAGTTTGCAGAATTACAGTACATTTCAAGCACAAACTCAATACAAAGGCTGTTAACTGTGAGTGGACGACCCAATTAAGCATTACACTTGTTTCCAATAGGGTCCACCATGTTCAAATCATCAAAACATTTAGAGACGTACAAATAGACACTTCTATAGACAGAACAGGAATTCATCATAAAGGAGGTAAAAAGGGAAAAGAAACATATACAGTGAGGGGAAAAAAGGGGTGGGCGGTGGGGGGATTCACGTTCAGCTCCGTTAATTTGTTTGTTTTCCTTGGAGGAGCTGCGTTGGGTCCCCAAGTTGGCTCAGTGGCCATACCTTGAGTTGGCTGTGTGGCCGCGACCGTCTCTTGTGTTGTCCTTGCGTTCGTGTTTGAGGGATTCCGATTTTACAGGGGCCAGTTTCGAATTGCAGCCGTCCGTAGGTGCCCTTTGAGAGCGGTTTTGAAAGAGTCAAGGGATTCGCATGTCTTAATGACAGTTGGTAGGGCGTTCCACATTTTGGTGGCATAGGAGCGAAAAGAATTTAGTCCCTTGTTTGTGCCGAATCTGGGTTGTACATGGTTCGTTGTACTCCCTCTGGTGTTGTGGGTGTGGACTTCGTTAACATTAAGGAAGTATCTAGACAGGTACATGGGTATCTTGGTGGTGTATCGAATCTTGTGGACCAGACCCATTGCAAGATGCTGTACTCTGTCGTCGACCCTAAGCCATTCCAGCCTGTCGAAGTGGGCAGGGGTGAGGTGGGTTGGGGGGCTAGGTCAAGAAGGAGCCTGACCAGTTTGTTTTGGGAAGTCTGGAGCCTGGTTTTAAGGGCCTTTGAGGTGCTGTGGTACCAGGAGGTGCATGCATAGTCAAAGAAACCCTGTACAAGGGCTCCTGTTAAGGTCTTCAAGGTGTTTTTGTTGACCAGTGAGGAGATCCTGTAAAGGAATCTTGTTCTATGGTTGACCTTTTTGATTACGTTGGTGGCCATTTTATCACCGGAAAGATTAGCCTCCAGGATGGAACCTAGGTAGGTAATTTCATCTTTACGTGTGATAACATTGTCACCCACTTTAACCAAGAAGCCATTTGCCTTGCTGAGATTACTATTAGAGCCAAAGAGAATGGATTCAGTTTTTCCCAGGTGTAAAGATAGTTTGTTATCAGCGAGCCAGGTGCAGATTCTACCGAGTTCAGAGCTGAGGGCATTTTCAACCTGCAGTTTGTCCCTGTCCGAGACCAGCAGTGCTGAGTCATCTGCGAACAGGAACAAGTTGCGGTCACAAGCTGAAGTCATGTCGTTTACATATATTAGGAACAGTAGAGGCCCTAGTATGCTTCCTTGTGGAACGCCACAGCTCACTGGGAGGGGGGGGGGGACAGTGTTCCGTTCACTTCCACCATCTGTTCTCTCCCCTCCAGGTAGGATTGCATCCAGCTCACTGATGTGCTATCGAAACCAATTGCTTTTAGCTTGTTAACCAGTATGGAGTGGTTCACGGTGTCAAAAGCCTTTTGGAGGTCCAGCATGACCATGCCGCAGTATTTGCCAGCGTCCACCTCTTGTTTGATGTGGTCGCTCAAATAGAGAAGGCATGTGTCAGTGGAGTGGGATGTTCTGAAGCCAGATTGGAACTCGTACAATAATTTATTAGTGGCAAGATACTTTTCAACCTGTTCATAGACTATTTTTTCCATCACTTTCGAGATGGAACTAAGAATAGAAATAGGGCGGTAGTTGCCGGGGTCTAATTTACTCCCTTTCTTGTGCAAGGTGGTTACTTTGGCCAGTTTGAAATCTTGGGGGACCTGTTTGATGGAGAGGTTTACTATGTGGGTGATGATTGGAGCTATAGAGATGGCTGAGTCTCTGAGAAATTTGGAGGGAATGTTGTCATGGCCTGTGGCCTTGTGGGGTTGGAGGGCACTCAGTTTCTTAATTACCTCATCAGTTGTTACCATAACTAGTTTAAAATCGTCTTTACAAACACCTAGGTTTCTGTAGAAGGTTGTAATGTGCTCTACACCAAAGAGCCCAGAGTGGGAGGGCAGTTTGTTAACCAGAGTTGTTGCTATGTTTGTAAAGAAGATATTCAAGTAGTTGGCCACATCAAGGTTGTCAGTGATGAGAGTGTTGTCCGATTTGATGTTTATGTTTGAAAACCTGGTTTTTAGTTTCTGACCATAGCCTAGTTGATTGTTTAGTAGCTTCCAGAGCTCATGGGGATTGTTTTTGTTTTCCTGTGCTTTATCATTGATGAAGTTACTTTTAGCTGATTTGGTCATGGCAGTTACACTGTTTCTTAGCTTGATTCGTTGGGTATTTAGGTTGTTCAAACGAGCTTGGCGAACACTGTCGAAGCGCTTGGCTAGCTTTGACTTGCATTTTAGAAATTCAGAGCATTTTTTGTCTCTGGCTTTCATTGCAGCCAGTATGTCCGAATTCATCCATGGTTCCGAGCGGGTTTTGCCCCTGGTGGTTCTCAAAGGAGCCATGTTGTTCAGTACTGATGTATATTTGGTTTTGAAGCCAAGCCAAGCTTCTTCGACAAGTGTGCTTTTAAGCTCATCGGACCAATCCAGACTCTCCAATACTTGGTTAAAGACCTCACTAGAGTAGTTTTTGAGGTCCCTTGATATGACTGTTTTGTGGCAGCCGGTCTTAAGTTTTTGTATTTTGCGGGTACAGAATATCATAAAATGATCACTAAGCCCACATACAATAACCCCTTTCTTGGAGATTCTGGATTTGTCCGAGGACAGAATGAGATCAATGACAGTTTGAGTAGAATCACACACTCTAGTGGGTTGGGTAATTAGCTGACTGACACTATGTAGATCACAGAACTTACTGAATGACTTAAACACAGGTGCTTCCTTACGTTGCATGTCTGTATTGTAGTCGCCAATCAGGATTTTCTCTACACATTCCTCCTCAGCTAAGCACCCCTCAAGTATATCATAGAACCCATGTTGGTCAGGCGGTCTGTAGACGGTGCCCACTAATACCGATTTAGCCTTTTTGAAAATTAATTCAACCCACACAGTTTCAATTTCATCATGCTGTAAGTCAGTACGAGTAACATATTCAGTGTCTTTGTGAATATACATACACACACCACCACCATGCCTGTTTCTGTCGTTTCTGATCAAAGAATAGTTCTCTATTTCAACTTCTGGGTCTTTGGTTGACTCATCAAGTTTAGTTTCAGAGAAGCTAATGATGTTCGCCTTACCGCATTGAAACATATGTCTGATTTCAGCCATTTTGGGTCCAAGGCTGTTGACGTTCAGGTGAAAGATATGTAGTCCGTTGGCTCTGACTATGGTGCTTATTTCCTCCGTGGTGAAGTAGGGGAGCGGAGGGCCATTGTTGATGTCTGTAGTAGCCGCGGGTTGCCGTGGGGGGAGGGTGGGGGGTGCGTGGGGGTCGTCGTGGGGTGGTGGTAGTGGGGGAAGGGGTCCCTCGTCCAGGTTTGTTGTGGGCTCTGGTGGGGTTGATTGAGCCATGGTGTCGACTGGAAAAATAGCAGGTAAAGTATCACGGTGTGGCCGATTGGGTCCGTCTCCAGCCGCGTTGTCCCCCGTGGTTGGATGTGGAGACTCGTCACGCCTGTAGATGGTGGTGTTGACCGTGTCTTGTGCCTCGTCTGCCGCCGACGTTAGATCTCTCCTCCGCATCCTGCTGTTGCCTGGGACGTGCTCGGCTCTTGCGAATATAATATCCACAACCGGGACGTCAGCGTGTATATTCAGCGTGGGTGTGCAGGTTGGCTGGTGAGGAAGGATGCCAGCGGAGTTGTTGTTGTTGGTCGTCGCCTGGCTGGTCGACATTGGTGTTGTTGTGTCGACGGTGATTCCATTGTTCTCCACCGATACCTGCCAAGCTAAAGCAGGAAGGAAGAACACTTGTACAACTTGTATGATGCCATCGCATTGGCATCATACAGATATTATTATTGTTTGAGCGACCACATCAAACAAGAGGTGGACGCTGGCAAATACTGCGGCATGGTCATGCTGGACCTCCAAAAGGCTTTTGACACCGTGAACCACTCCATACTGGTTAACAAGCTAAAAGCAATTGGTTTCGATAGCACATCAGTGAGCTGGATGCAATCCTACCTGGAGGGGAGAGAACAAATGGTGGAAGTGAACGGAACACTGTCCCCCCCCCTCCCAGTGAGCTGTGGCGTTCCACAAGGAAGCATACTAGGGCCTCTACTGTTCCTAATATATGTAAACGACATGACTTCAGCTTGTGACTGCAACTTGTTCCTGTTCGCAGATGACTCACTGCTGGTCTCGGACAGGGACAAACTGCAGGTTGAAAATGCCCTCAGCTCTGAACTCGGTAGAATCTGCACCTGGCTCGCTGATAACAAACTATCTTTACACCTGGGAAAAACTGAATCCATTCTCTTTGGCTCTAATAGTAATCTCAGCAAGGCAAATGGCTTCTTGGTTAAAGTGGGTGACAATGTTATCACACGTAAAGATGAAATTACCTACCTAGGTTCCATCCTGGAGGCTAATCTTTCCGGTGATAAAATGGCCACCAACGTAATCAAAAAGGTCAACCATAGAACAAGATTCCTTTACAGGATCTCCTCACTGGTCAACAAAAACACCTTGAAGACCTTAACAGGAGCCCTTGTACAGGGTTTCTTTGACTATGCATGCACCTCCTGGTACCACAGCACCTCAAAGGCCCTTAAAACCAGGCTCCAGACTTCCCAAAACAAACTGGTCAGGCTCCTACTTGACCTAGCCCCCCGAACCCTCCTCACCCCTGCCCACTTCGACAGGCTGGAATGGCTTAGGGTCGACGACAGAGTACAGCATCTTGCAATGGGTCTGGTCCACAAGATTCGATACACCACCAAGATACCCATGTACCTGTCTAGATACTTCCTTAATGTTAACGAAGTCCACACCCACAACACCAGAGGGAGTGCAACGAACCATGTACAACCCAGATTCGGCACAAACAATGGACTAAATTATTTTCGCTCCTATGCCACCAAAATGTGGAACGCCCTACCAACTGTCATTAAGACATGCGAATCCCTTGACTCTTTCAAAACCGCTCTCAAAGGGCACCTACGGACGGCTGCAATTCGAAACTGGCCCCTGTAAAATCGGAATCCCTCAAACACGAACGCAAGGACAACACAAGAGACGGTCGCGGCCACACAGCCAACTCAAGGTATGGCCACTGAGCCAACTTGGGGACCCAACGCAGCTCCTCCAAGAAAAACAAACAAATTAACGGAGCTGAACGTGAATCCCCCCCACCGCCCACCTCTTTTTTTCCCCTCACTGTATATGTTTATTTTCCCTTTTTACCTCCTTTATGATGAATTCCTGTTCTGTCTATAGAAATGTCTATTTGTACGTCTCTAAATGTTTTGATGATTTGAACATGGTGGACCCTATTGGAAACAAGTGTAATGCTTAATTGGGTCGTCCACTCACAGTTAACAGCCTTTGTATTGAGTTTGTGCTTGAAATGTACTGTAATTCTGCAAACTGTTAATACATTCTTCAATCAATCAATCAATTTTAAAAGGCTGTAGTTTTCTTTGAATCCCCCTTGATGATGTCATTTAGTAGACAGGTTACACTTTAAGCCCACCAATGTGATGCAGAGCGAGTAGAGTTGTGCCATCTTATACTGTGCATAATTAGTAAGGGCCAATTACATGATTGAGGATATTAGAAAATGGGCAAATGAAGTGCTCCTCCAGTGTGGTTACACTGGATCAGAGCCATGCTCTGCACTGGATGAATGGTGATGCGAGGTGGACACGCCTCTAATTAGTTAGGTTTGACTCAGGCCACGTGTGACTGCTCAAATCAGCCATCCCCTCCTCTCCTCATCCCTCACCCCACTGTACACAAACAAAACAAACCACCACGTTATTATTTTCTTGCTTGGACAGTGTCAAGTCTCAACACATCCCTTCAATTCAGTCCCATCCACCGATCAAATGAACATGTGCTCGTAAACAGCTCCACCCACCTCCATGGCACTGGCATCCACCACATGAAGAGGTTTACAGCCAGCCAGGAACCTGTAAGTTGAAGTTTTGTCAGGAAACAGCATGGCGGAGAAGGCCCAGAGCAAGGTTAGTCTGTTAATTCATGTTACTTTCTGAGTGTTTGACGTTAATTATTTATAATGCTAAGAGGAGGCAAAGTCAACTGTCATGATTATTTATGACCGTTGAGTCGACAGTCATGTTTCAGGGCTACTTGTTTACACAATGCATTTTTATCGAGTCTGGCCTTTTTCTTTCTCAGTGGTAAAACTACATCTGCATGGTCTTGATCCAAAGGCTGACACAAATAGCCTATAACGATTGTTTGTCATTTTCTTCAGATGGGTTCAACAATCTACAACCTACTGGAAAAGCATAGGCTGGAGTCTTACTACAATCAATTCATTCAGTTCGGTGTGAAAGATGAGAGAGATTTCATTGATGGTGTTACAGATGAAGACGTGAACAGCATGGGTAAGAGATTGTGGATTAAATTGAATGCCATGCAATTCCCAATTGCTTGTGATTTTGGTCAGATAGTAAACTCAAATTGTCACCAGTGACTCATCATGTGCAATTGTTGTTTTTCTTCTGTTGTGCTAAACAGAAATGATTGTTTAAAGTTGTAAATGTATTGTCAAATCGTCTAGCTGTTGCTGACTATCTATAACCAAAGTCAAAGTAAGGATAATTGGGACAAAGTGAAAATAGAAACGACAAATATAGCATAAAGTCCACAACATTTTCTGTAACTAACCTGCAAAAGAGGTTTAATGCTGCCACCAAGTGGCAACAAAAAAATCTCATCTACTAGCAGAAGATTTACTGCTAGATTTACTGCTAATAATACTTTAATCTGCAAAGTTTTTGTTTCCTAAAACTCCACCATAGACCTGTTCAGGGTTGGCCTGTAGGACCATAACAGGTCTGTACGTAACTCTGAAAGAGTACAAATGGAACCAGATGGAGTGGAGTCAGTGGACCCATGTGTACACTCAGGGTTATTGGGGTCCTTGTAAATGAAACATTTGAGAATCACTAGTAGGCTACTAGTTGGACTCATAATGTGCCATTGAGTCATAGTGAATAAGTGTCAACTCGAGACTTGACATTCAGTAATTGAGTCTCATGATCAAAACATTATAATGGTGTGTAAAACAGAATCTAAAATTTGCCATGGGCAAGACCACGTCTTGCCATGCCACGGACACATTTGTCTGTGTAGCGTACGACTACAGACTGGACATATTATGAGCTACTCCTTGCAATCTGATTATCTTCCCAAGTGTTGGGAGTGTCAACAACACAACGTCCTGCTGCCTCCAGCATTATGTGCTCTTTCGAAACAGGTGAACCGCTTCCAAACTCCAACACTTAGAAAAATAATCACATTCACAGAAGTTCTTGACAAAGTAGCTCATAACACGTCTTTTTATGAAACAAAAGCTTTGCAGATAGATGATAATTCAAGCTTTCCATACAGCTGCAATGTTGTCTATACAATCAGATATGACTTTTCTGTTTGGATGTATGGGCTGTCAAGGGTTGGTATTGCAACTCTAGTTTCCAGATATTATAAATAGGTTCCAAGTAAGAGTTAAGTTGCTTAACTCTAGGCTACATGCATGCCTACTCACACTACCGGCTCGCCCATCACAGTGAAACAAATGTCCTTTTTATTCACTTTTAACATTATTATCCCATTTCCAGGCTTTACCCAAGTGGAGAAAAACCGTTTTTCAAAAATGAAAGACGAAATTGAAACATTCAGAGCCCCGCCGAAAAAAATGTTGAAAATGGAAAAATCAATGGAGCCATTTTGCATCCAGTACAGATACCCCCATTGTCCTGAACCCAAATGTATCGGGGGTGAGTAAATCACACATTAGAAGATGCCTATCTTTTATTCAGTAGCTTGAGTCTATATGTAAGTGTGCCTGGGTGGTCATTGTTTTTTTTTTATCCCACGATTTTGTAACCCATTTTTCACCCCTGTGTCAATTATCTAATGTGATCCTGGGCTCTACACACCCTCCGCCAACCTAGTCCCCATATATGGGGGACATGGGGAGAGCAACGGACTTGAACTCATGCTTCCTTCATGCCTGAGTGTCCAAGTTGCTCCTTTACACCTGACAGGGGGGAGTTTCCCTGGTTGGACGTAGTGCGTGCAAGGAACACGTTATTCCAACCAGTTCCTCTCCCCTCCATCAGGCGCCACCAGGATTACTGCATGTTTTTTGTGAGGGTGGTCATGCTCATTTGTGAGGGTGGTCATTGTTGATAGATAAATCACAGACCGGGCGATCAACAATGACCACCCAGCCATACTGTACATTATCCTGCTTATTACACGGCTACTTAATATACACAAATTAATAAATTGACCCAAAAGTGACAACAAAAGGTTTTTCCTTTAATGCTTACGGTAATGGGAGTATTCCAATTGGCCCCGCAGAGCGCAACGAGTCGCCTCGGAAACAAGGAAGTGTGTGTTGATCAAATGGAATAAGTTTTCGGGTACTGCATCGTCCATTTCTAGCTTCAAATGTTTTCAAAAACATTCTTGAGAGCATGTTGTTTAGTTAAATGACATTGTGTGTTTGATTACGTGGCTGTCATGTCATGTTGGGTACAGCATACAATCCAAGCAGCGCACGGAGCGCAGCCAGGTGCTCCGAGGCTTTGATTAGACAGCGGCCTGTTATCAAGAAATAACACGCCAATCAGAATCAAGTATTCAACCAAGCCGTGTAATAATGAAGTATAATTCATTCATGTTAGTTCCCCCCCGTCCTTTTTTCTGGTGACTAATACGTCGGGTGCCCGTGTTTTTATTTTTTTTAATGTTTTTTCATGTTCATATTTTTCACCTCCTGATAGAATATACTGTCTTTGAGCACTTTGTTACAGTGAGTATATTTTTTTATTTGTTGTGGAAATGTCCTCGAGTCACCATGGTTACATTGAGGTGTGCTTCTGCCTGTAGATATGGACCCTGCACAAAACACAGTTGAAGATCTGATGTTAAGGATCTGCTACCTGGAAAACGTTGGGAATTTGAAACGTGTCTGCCTATACACAGTTGATGGAATGCCATTGACTGATGACCCTTTCTTCAACACATGTAAGAACTACATAATCTCACATTCTATGGTGTATTATCACTGTCTGTATCTAGTAAATCCAAAAGGCTAAAAAGATAATACCAGTGGTCTGGTCTGTTTAGTCTATTGACCGGTCTGCTATTTTTGTGTTGAGCCATGGTAGTATGAATCAGGCTTCACGGATACCCTGCCTGGTTTGTTTGATCTAATTATTTTTTGTGCTCATTTCTATTTACTGCATAATCTACAGGGTCTTTAAGAGACCGACACATCGAAAATGGAGCAGAATTGTATGCCATATTTACACCAGTGGAGAACCTGAAGCAAGTCCCTGCAATGCAAAGGCAACAAGCTCCAGATGTCTTGGGAGAAGATACTGTTCGATGTCACATCATGCTGAGGGTGAGCTGAATGAATGATCAAGATGATGACGTGACTAATACAAATTCCACTCTGTTTAACAACGTTAGCTGAACTGATACTTTCTCAATCCACCCTGGTCTTAAACATCATTGTTTCTCAAATGGGGTACACGGAGGTACTACAGGGGATAGGTGAGGAAAAGTGGAAATGGAAAAATGTGTGAGGAAAATGGAAGAATGTATTTCAATGTTAAATGAGAAAACTTTGAAGGGTTTTTGTGAACCTGCTGATTTGTAAATTCTTCAAGGGATCACTTCAGCACTTTTCAACCTATATTCATTTCATAATTATAATAGCATCCTCAATAATAATCATGATAAAATGGCACAATTTCTTCCTACTCAGTCTGTGTCTCATAGGAGGGCTGTGGACAGTTCAGAAACCTGTCCACCAGTGACATCATCGATGGGGAATCTAATAGAAACTGCAGGCTTTCTAGTACTGAAAAGTTGCAATGCGAAAATGGAAGTCATCGTTCTCACAATAATACAAATCTAAACATTTTTGTAAAAAACAAATCTTGTTTAAAAATAAATCTGATGTCACTGGTGAACGGGTTTCTGAACTGCCCACAGCCCTCTTATGAGACACAGACTGAGTAGGTTGTGTAGGATTGTGCCATTCTATCATGATTCATGGACAGCACTTGGACTGTGGTTCAAATAGAGCATCATCAGCATGTCTTCTTTCCGGTATTATTTTGAAATTCCTTACAGCGCCAAACAATTATCACTTAAGTGTGATGAATTATTAAAGGCTTGCAATTGTTTGTTTTAACCCACCACATTTCTCCATAGGGAAACTTTGAAGTCAAAGTGGACTTGGCAACTGACACAATCAACACCTTGAGACTGAAGCTTGCAAATGAAAGTGCAATCCCAGCAAATGTTCTCCATTACAGGTAATTTAAAAATCATTGCCGTAAACTTAAAGCAATGTCACACACTTAACACCCTGAACGCCTGGGGTTATTTAGGACCATTCAATCGGAGCGCCCAGCGATTTGCAGCAACGGAGCACATTTAGTGACGCACCAGGCGCTATCCCGGATGTAGCTAGATGTAGCTAGATGTAGCAAAAACACCCCCGAGGCGATCGACAACAACGGGAGTTATGATTAATTCTAACGCGACTAGCGACGGGACCGCGATGGCCCGTCTAAAACATAATCTTTGCTTAGAATTGGACGGAATGATTTAGATCAAGAGTTATTCACGTTTTAAGATTTCCGGTCTCATCCACTAAAATAAGGGGGGGACATTTTGGATGACGTCCCAACCGGAAATGACATCGAATGTTGCCCAACAGACGCTCCCAGCCTGTGGAGCGATGCGATCGGTTTTGATATAAATAAATATCCGTCCTTTTATTAATCTCTGTCCTGAGAGCCAGTAGGATACAACACACCGAAATGTGTTGGCATGAGTAGATGACATTGATGACAATAACTAAATTGGGGGTAAACCAGATCACAGTATGAGGTCAAATGGCCGATTCACATTCAGCTGTTTATATTGGATGTGATTTCTCCATAGCAACGCTTTCCCATCAAAATCACACACAAGTTGCTACAGACCAGTGTCTGACTCTGAATGATTTTTATAAATAGACACTAATATCACTAATATATGTATATATAATATTTTTTATTTTATTTCTATTTTTTTCAGTGGTGAGCATACCAGTGGAGAGACGCTGCAAAGTTGTGGTGTCTCTGAGGAGTCCACGGTGTACTTTACTTTGTCCACATTTTGCGGACCGGCTCCATCGACTAATGAAGTCTTCTTCAATGATGTTGTGCCATCAGTCCAGCAAACACAGAAAGGACTGAGTGTGTTCTTCTCCTCACTTTATGCAATTGTAAGAGTACCATTCTCTGTGTTTAGTGTCTTATTATATTTTATCTTATTCCTGTCATTACTATCAGGTCCTTCCTAAAATGTGAAATAAAAGTAAAGCTGGAGTATGGATTTATATTATGTGGATCTAGGATCCATAGGAGATCCCTAGAGATCCCATAGGAGCATTATAGGGTGGCTGTGGCTCAGGAGGTAGAGCAGGTCGTCCATTGATCCCTGGGTCGGCGGTTCGAATCCCGGCTCCTCCTGTCCACAGTGTCCTTGGGCAAGACACTGAACCCCACATTGCCTCCAATGAGTCGGTCGGTGTGAGCTTTGTCTTTGAGCACTTAGAAAAACACTATAAAATGCAATTCATTATTATCATGATATATAAAACCCATTGTTTTCATCAAACTTCAGAAAAGAGCGGAATCAGGAGATGGATTTCTGAACGTGATTGCATACATACGAAGACTGACTGGATGCAACCCTCTGGCCCAAGCCTTGTACCAGTTACGCTACAGGAACGACACCTGGACTGTGACCAGGACTCAGAAGGTAAATAGTATGACTATAATCTTATCTTATCTTGCAACGTTAAATTACTGATTGATTCACTGTACTTTTGGATGTAGGGTATTAAGTCTTAATATTTCTTGAATGGAATCATTAATTTCCAGTGGTTCACTCCTTTCATTATCTTGTGGAATGTGTTTACTCTCCTTTTAGATTGCCATCGTTGAAGGCCTGTACGCACTCTTTAGAGAACTTTTGCCGAGACTGGGGGGAAAAAGAGGTGAAAAGACCATTGAAGACCTTGATGTCTTTGAGAATTCCACATACTGCTGGGCCTATATTTGCGCTCAAGCAGAGGTATGTTCATATTTCTCAGTATTTTATTAATCTAGTGGAATTGTCACAGACTCAGACTTGTTATTGCGACCTTAGGTCGCAGATTACTATGAAAACCTGCAAAAGCCGTCAAGTCCGTCGCCACCATATATGGCCGTCGGCCCCTCACACCTTGTGACACGTCACGCCACCGTATATGGCCGTCGGTCCCTCACGCCTCGGTCCGGCCCGTTATGCCTCGTGACATATGACACTATATATGGTCGACGCTCCATATATGGCTGTCTCCATATATGAAGATCACAACACTGACCTCATCAAACCCTGGATAGCCATTACATGGAGAAGGCTGGATCATCACCTATAGATCTGCATATATGGAGCCAGCAACTCTACATCTGACCTCAAACCCTTAGATCGCCATATATGGAGCTGACCTGTTCTGACGTTCCATATGTTGATCCCTCCCCACCCGTCCTTCCTCTTCGATGTATCCCTTTTGACTGATACCTGTCCATTCAAACTATCACCAAAGTTATTAATGCAGCCGCGCTCGAACTAGAGTTCTCAACAGGCCCGAAAATTAAGGTCCGGCCCTACCTGGGCTCTCATCAAACCCTGTACACGACACTACCCCCGCTGCCACACTTAGATCTTCATATATGGAGCTGACCTGTTCTGACATTCCATATGTTGATCTGACCTCATCAAACCCTGTACACTCAAGACACGCTCTATATATGGCCAGACCTCATCAAACCCTGTACACTCAAGACACTGCCTCTGCTGCCACCCTTAGATCTCCATATATGGAGTTGACCTGTTCTGACATTCCATATGTTCATCTGTCCTCATCAAACCCTGTACACTCAAGACACTCCATATATGGCCAGTACATACTGTAATTCATTCCATATGTTGATCTGACCCCTCATGCCAATGCCAGCCCCTTTAGGGCGAGGTCACTTCTCCCTCTCGGGGTCTTACTGTTTTATCCAACATGTCTATACCCCAATAAAGCTAAAATCCTAATTACGGTAGCCCTCACCCTTCTGATATTGTTTTCTTTTTTTCACTCTTGTTATGGCAGAAAGAAACAGCCGATTTTGAGAACTACGCACCAATTCATCTTAGGTCAGATGAAGACGTACGTTTCAGTGACCCAGTCCGAGTGCCTGGATTACCATGTGTCTTTGAAAGATCATATGTTCTCCAGAAAATCAAAGGTAAATTCAGCTGTATAACATGGCCATTTAATGAGATTGAATGTTGCGTTCATAGGGTTTTTTTGCTAAGAAATAGACCCCACCCACATTTTATTGCAAGGCAAATGGTATGGCGTATCGAAGCCCAACACATTGACATTGTATTATTTCTGTAGGTTTTGTATCACAGTCATGACTACAGAGATCATGTACACAGGGTTGGGAAGTAACGGATTACATGTAATGCCGTTACGTAAAAAAAAAACGGTAACTGTAACGTTTTAAGAGTACATTTTAAAATGTGTAATCTGGATTACAATAACGGAGGTATAGTAACGAGGGTTACAGGCTTTGTTACGTTCTCCCCTTCCCCTCATCAATTTTAGGGCTACAAATAAGTTAAAACACCAAACAATAAAATAATCAGTCTATATATATATCTGACGGGGAGTGGAATGATACGATAGATACCGTTCAAATGGCACACCAGTGAGGCTATGCATTGCTCGCTATATGATGCGGACATAACCATAACCTTATGGATATAATCATATAAGTAGGCCTAACACACAGCGGGGTGAAATCAACCCTCAATGCTTCTGTGTTGACCAGTGTGGTGGTGGTATCGAGATCATTTCAAACGACATGCAACCAAAACGTTGATTTCTGGGCCATCATGGTTGGGTGTCACTATTGTAGGTTGTCCGCAACATTCTCCCTTTCCATTAGTTTAATCTCAGTGCATTTATATTTTGTGTTCAGATGGGCAGAGATTTCCAAACTGCACTGAGAGGAACCTGCAAGCAACATCACTAAAGAGAGCAACAGACATTGAGAAGATCTTGCTCAGTCTGCCTCCATTCATCAAAAGACATAATCTTTGGATTAGTCACGGCTGTGTTCAGGGTCAAAAGTATGTACTGTGTGTATATATATGGTATATTATGTGTTATATGCTGTATACAATATATGTATGTATATTAGGAACAAATGGTATGTCTGAATATTTTTTTTCTTTTTACAGTGGCAAATATTTTTTAAACTGCTATTTATTTATTTTCTATGCGGCAGAACTGATGGTTACATAAAAACATAACTATTGATATTGAATTCAAGTTTTCAGGTTGATATCAAGAAGACCTTTGACAGTATGGCCAAAGGACTGAAAAAATTCCCTCATCTGATGGTGACTCCTCCACTACATTTTAAGAATGTAGGAGTGGATGGGCATCTACTTGTTCTACTTAGTGAAGGTAACTAAACTATTTTCACATAAAGAGGTTATTGTACTGTATGGCATAACACAGTGCAACATCATCATTAACACCTTGGAGGCGCAGGACGGAGATCACCGTCAAGTTCAAGTGCACGGTCATTTGCCCGAGACGGAGATTGATTAATCTCCGTCAAATTAGTGCTATGAAAACTGATCGCATCGCTCTACAGCCTAGAGGCGCTTGTTGCGCAATCCTCGGTGTTGCACAACAGTGACACGTCATCGAAAATGTTCCCTGCCTGTTTAGCTGACGACAACGAAAATCTTAAAACATTCATAACTCGCGATCTAAATCATCCCGTCTAATTATGATCCTGTGTTTGACGGCCCTCCGCGGTCCAGTCGCTAGTCGCGATAGATTTATTCTTACCTCCTGTTGTCGATCGACTCTAGAGTGGTGTGGCTATTGTTAGCTGCTACACACACATTCACAACAACATCCGGTCCGTCTGTAAAAGTGGTCCGGGCGCTATAAACGATGGGCACATTTTATTAATGGATTAAATAGGTCCGGGCCCTCAAGGTGTTAAAATTATTTTTCTGCCATCTACAAACATATTCGGACCACCTAGGCTAGGGTACGGCAGGTGCCAACTACGTACATGTAACGCCCCGTATACTCCATATATGAAAGCAGCGACCGTCAATTTTCCATTTGGCATTGCTCCGGTTGCTATGCAACGCCTCCGTCCCCACCAGCTATGGGTTCTTTCCATCCAGCTCCATTGAGCCACCATTATAATAATTTTCAAAGTCCTGTATCCCTAAAGCTTCGAGCACTGTCCATGGTGAGCCGTCGCGCATCTGATGATCGGATTTCATTTGTGACTTTGTCTCGCATCGCTCCGGACATGTAACCGAGAGGTAAAGGTTATGCGCTAATGCTAAAGATCACTCCTCACTGTAACCCTGGAAATTAGGGTTACAATTGGAGTCTATGCCTGGCACAGCTACCACCTAGCGGGCAGATAAATTGTTCCGTCTTCTGTGGCAAACAATATTCTAAAATTGAAGGTTTGGAGGACCCATCCAAATACAAAGTTGTATTCCAAATTTTCAATTAGCTAAACCTTATGGTTTTGCACAATTGTTGAATACATTGAGTTTCACTAAAAGGTTGCTTTTAGTTTGCCACCAGTGAGCAAGTGAGCACTAGTGATCACTGATTAATGATTCTGGATGTTTTCCTTTCTTCCATGGTAGATGAGCTTGGTGTTTATGTGGGTAAAGACAAATGTTGCCCTCAGATGATCACGGTGTTGAGTTGTGTAACTGGCAAGTTCAACACTGTGGATGTCAACAAACTGGCAGCAGAGTGAGTATTCAATACTTTTGCTACCGTTCAATTTAAGATTACTAGAGAATAACTAAAACTAGTTTGATTCTTTATAGATAACTGCTGCTGTAAATAACTGTTTTGTGTAAGATTTAACAAAATGCATCTACTGTGCTACTACAGTACAAGTCTTAATGTACATGATCCATACTACTAGAGTTTAGGGCTGGCTGACCCCAAAAATGTGAATATTCTATTTTATCACAATAACAACTACATCTACAAACCCACAATACCGTACATTGCAGCATGACATGTTGAGACCTTGTAGATCTGTACCCGTGAAAGCCATGTGCTTGAGCTCCACGATTCATGAATCACTGATTTAATCCCCCAACACACCCTGGCCCCTGTTGTCGAAGCTTCGAATTCGGCTAGTTTTTAGAGCTAGAAGCTTTTCTTCGTACAAACACGATCTAAGGTCAGCCCTACTGGAGTTGTGTAGTGATGAATCTGTGTTTGCTACTGTAGTTTGTGCATCTCGTTTTAGTCTTGCCAGGAAAACCCCCTGAAACCTGGAGGAGCTATATAATATGACCATCTTTAGTTCCCCCCCGACACACACTCACGCAGGCGCACACACACACACACACACACGATGTTTGATCTATATACTTTGTCAACGTTTACGCATAGAATTGGAGACAGCAGAGGGGACCATACATTTGTCACAAGCAGGACTCCAAAAGAGGCGATTCTGGTAAAAACATTTTTTTTGTTTTATTGGGTCTGTGTGATATTACAAATGTCCTTGAAAAAAGGATTTAAAAAAATCAGTGCCACTCGTACACCTATAATGCATGATGACCTTTGAGTAATGTGTTTGAGTAATGGGCACCAGTACCAAAATGACAATAAGGCAAGACTAACAAATTTACAAGAAAACTTTAGTTATTTGTTGATATCATGTCACAACTTGTGTTCTTTTTAATATCTCACTTCCATTAGGTACTGGTGGATGGAAGCGGCTCTATGAATGAGAAATGTTATGGAAGTGTGGATATCAGGAAGATCGATGCAGTAAAAGTGCTCTTTGATAACTTTGCCACACGGACCATGGCTTATGATTTCCATCATGTGATCGGCCTTGTGAAGTTTGACTCGGAAGTGGAAACCCTCCACACATTCACAGAAAATCTGGAAAAATTCAAGGTAATTTCCCAATCCCATTATTGTCTTTTATATGACCTATTTTCTTCATAAACGATACACAAGCAATGTCAGCCTTATTCTGGCACTCCTGGAAGAACTGTATTGCCCTGGCCAGTACATAAAGGTACGATATGGTGCAATGGATTGCTGAGCAGTATTGTTTTCAAACAAAAATACTTTTCACTGTAAATGTAAAGTTTAATTTGTGGCAGGGGATTGTGAGCTTGTGTTTGGTCAGCTAGGGATGTTAATCGTTAATCGATTAGTCGCCGTTACGAAATGAATCAATTTATCTTAACAGTTAATGATTAATTGTAAATACTCTTGAAAAAGCCATTCTATAATTGGATGGTTTTGCTGTCTGCGCACGTGCGTGGCCGAGGAACGCACATACAAAGATGCCATTGCCTGGCCTTGTATCGTCAATGGTCAAATGAATATTTGATTAAGGAATATAATATGCCTTTTGTAGTTTTTCTGTATATCAGCTAAATGTAGACATGTTAGACATTGAGGGAAATTAAGATTCTCAGATTCTTTACAAAAACGCCACACGTCAACCAGTTAAACATATATCAATTATCAATGAATGAATGAATTGATAATTCCCATGAAGGTAGTGTGAACCCCTTATTTAGGCCCTTGTTGTGAAGCTCCTGCTGTAAAAAATGATTTATTTATGGAGGAGACGGTTGTCTGTACTAGCCTGGCTAATAAGCCAGACTCAAATCACACTGTCGTAGCCTCGGTCCCAGGCTCACTTATCTGCGAGAAGAAGAGCCTGGTCACAACGTAAGGCAAAGAAGCTATCGGCGGACGTATCCTCCGGAACATCCATCAGATGTATTTCCCCCGGATACGATATTTTCCCGACCAATCACAACACTTGTTTCATTCGCGGAGAATGTGAACTGATTTGTAAAGCATCAACGTAATTTCCTTGTTTCGGTGGGGACTAGTAAACCGCGTGACGTAGTTATCTTACACGCAACACTTCCGCCACTTCCGCTGATAGTCTTTTCAGCGTAGGTCTTGCCCAGGGTGCACTGTCGTGTGATTTGAGTCTGGAGATGCTCTGTATGGATCTTGTTTCCCGGGGGGCGGGTTCAAACATTTTCTCTTTGACGCAATTGGTCAGAGCTACTGTCAGTCAAAGGTCTCAAGCATTGAACGTCACTGTACCAAAGCCCGCCCATATTGCATACCGTGTCCCGATTGGCCACACCAGTTCTCTGGTGTAGGAAATGGGCGTACAATTGAGCCTCTCCAGACCGTAATCCGCCGGCAGGCAATTTTTTTTTTGCCAACGGCTGATTCGGTCTGGTTTATTAGCCAGGCTATGTCTGTACCTCCCAAGCCCAGCAGTGGGAGTTAGCAGAGGAACTGTACAGTACACGGGGGGGGGGGGTAAATCTAGAACATTAAAAAGATGTTGAAAAAATATATGTCATACATTTACAGGATCACATTCACAATCTGGAAGCAACGGGATGCACCATGCTCTACGATGCCCTGCACCATGGAGCGAATGAGTTGGAAAAGGTCAAGATGAAGTTCCCAGATTGCAGACTTCGCATCATATGTCTTACAGATGGAAATGATATGGGGTAAATTTACTGTCAGGTTTGCAATTCTACTAAAAAAAAATACCGTCATGTTGCCTGGGACGGGGTTGTGGAAATCATGACGTGATCATCTTCCTCGTAGATCAGAGCGCAAACCAGTTCCGGTTGCTGCCAAGCTGATGAACGCCAACATCATTGTGGATGCGATCCTTCTCGGAGACGTGGAGAATAACGTGATACATGGAATTAGTAATGCAACAGGTACTGTTTGAGTATTTCTGCTTGGATTATCTGGTCAGGTAAAGCATTACTGTCAAATTGTCAAAGAGGCAAAAATAATTGGAATACAGAATATTTTAACACTGTATCTGTATCTTTGGAGATGTATCTTTGGATCTCACATCTGAATGCATGTGGTTTCAGGTGGTTGCTGTTTCAAACCAGAGACGAGCATCGACGGCCTGAAGCTGTTTGAGATTGAGACGGTTCTTTCTCTGGAGATGAGGAAACCCAAAGACAAACTCAATCCATCTACCCTCACTCAAGTTTGTTACACTACTACACAGTGTTGGGGGTGGGGAGGGGAGGGGTGTCATTAATCTCAAGACATGCTTAAACCGTATGGCATAAGGACTTGCCTAAATTAGAATGTACCATTACATTTTGGCTCCGTAGCTCTCGGAACATTCACAAAATTCTGTGCATTAAAAATAGGGGGATACAATTGTTGTTTTTTCAGCATGAAAAACATGGGTAATTTGTCATTTCAAGTGATTGATCACATAATAATGATGCTATTGATTATCATTTTCAGAGGGCTTTAACAAGCCTCTTTCGCCGTCGTGGGTATGATGAATTCCCAGAAGCTTCACTGCCGAAGGAGTTGAAGAACAAAGCGACAACAACAGAGAAGTAAATAATGGAAGCAATCTCATCAAAGAACTCGATCTACATATTGATTACAATTTTAAATTATTTGACTCTTAATTCAAATTATTTTTATTTTATCAGTGTTACAGATGTTTTGCTTCTGTATTCATTTTACAGATACAATACATTATTATCTTAACATAGTGTATATTATATTATTCTTATTCAAACAAGTGTTCGCCACCTCCCCCAAAGCACAGCCCTCTCCCTCCCAACCATTACATTCTTTCAATTTACGTTTTATTGAATTTTAATCAAACATACATGAAAACAAAACGACTGACAATACTTACAACCGAAAACAAAACAAGACAATATACGTACAATACACACAAGGGGGGATATCTGCCTCTCTTCTCTATTGATGATCATAATACATAAGTATCTCAAACAGGTGCATATACAGGTTAAACAGGTTTAACTGAATTTATACAAAATCAGGTCTTATGGTAGAAAAATGAGTAATCCATCTAAACCAGTTATCTGTGAAGACTTCAACTTGACCTCTGAAGCTGAATGTACCAACCATTACATTCTAACAAGTGTATTGTTATTTTCTTGTAGTGCTCTGAAAGAGAGGATTCAGGAGTGTAAGAGTAGGCGTTTCATGGAGAAGGACACACGCATCCTGGAGGAGTTGAAGAGTCTGCATTGTGATCCCCATCCATTTTTCTCCATCTTTCCATCAGAGTCAGACTTCAGTAAGTGGTTCGAGTAGTCTGTCATTTAACCCATTTTGGGCGGGAACCCCTTTTGTTGTTAGCATTATGTTATGCTTTAGCTATTGAAAAATAGCAGATCTACAAGCTTAATTTCATTGAAATGAATTTATCTACGGCCATACATGGGCAACTGGCGACCCTAGGGCCACATACTGCAGCTTCCACTTTCACTTAATGCAGCCAGCAGGTTAACACATTGAGTGCCATCTGGTGGACAAAAGTGGTGGTGCTTGGGTGCTGTTTTCAGGCTATTCCACTATTAGTCCGGCAGCCGACAGGCTTCTTTTGTTTAAAGTGGGAAATTTGGTATATAGTCTTTTATTAGCCTAAAATATTGTCTATATACAGACATTCATGAATCCACTTGCTGACCGGCTGTGGGTATTGGGCAATATTTGTTTTCATTAGCATCCTATGGCAGGCAAAATTGTCAAACTTTCCTTATGCTTTAAGTAGCATGTGACATGTCAAACTAGGGGGTTTTCATGATTCTGAATCCATTCCAATGTGATGAGGTCAACACATTTTGGGCAAGTGGCTATGGCTGTTTTTAGCCCAAGGAGTGTATTTTGTGCAAAACTAATGCTTGGAATGGATTCAGAATCATGAAAATTAAGACGAGCCTGCTCGTCATCTGTACCCAGCGTCAGGTTGGTATAGGACGGTATACTCGTCTTACGGATCAAATGTGTGAATGTTCCTTTTAAAAACGTTTCAGCCTTCTGGAAGCTGGCCATGGAAGGTCCTCCTGACACGCCGTATGAGAATGGAGTCTTTGAGCTCTACTGCCAGTTTGGTCCTGACTATCCTGTGAAACCTCCTCTGGTCCGCTTCGTCACACGTGTATCCTCATTATTACATCAGTCATGAACGCACACTGATATTATATTGAAAGTACAGTAATACTCTTGTTAAAGTTGATAGCATTATGACAAAGGCTTACAATATTGAGAATGATGTAACAGAACTTGTAGCAATTCAAATTAAACTTTCTTAACATAAGCATAGATACATCACTGCAACATCAACAGCGTGGGCCGAATTTGCCACAATATATTTGACCGTAACTACAACGCCCAAATCACCATGAGAGAAATCCTGGATGCCATGTATGGACTGCTCATCATCCCTGAGCCTGAAGACCCCCTGGACAGGTTGTTTTTAAGGCTTTGATTTGGCGTTGGAGCCACGGACCACGATTTGATGACATTTAGCCTCTCTGACTCAAAACGAAAGAATATTTTGTCGTCGTTGGATAACGACCACAAGGGTCCATTTGGTTTCATTTTATGCTCTCAAATAAAGATCTATAAGGGTCCATTTGTTTACCAACTCCATTTTTAGCTAGGGACCACCTGGAGCCCCCTCAAGGACCACGGGTGGTCCCCGGACCACTGGTATAGCACATTTCATTTGACAGTGCTTTACATAAAAAGGCAATTTAAATGTGACCCCATTTTAAGGAAACTCAATGCTTTATAAAAAACTATATTAATTTTAATAAGGCATGTAACATGAAAATGTATCTCTTTGGAAGCATTTTGGCGGAGGACTTCTTGACCAGCCGTGATCGGTACAATCAAGCAGCCAAGGACAACACCGAAAAAAATGCAGCGACCTCAATCGAAGACATGGAGAAGGTGAGGAGTTATTTCCATTAATAACTTTCATTGCGCTGTAGGTCACTGAGCAACTTGCCTTTTTAAAATGACCAATTGGTTCTTTCTGTTCTCGTATTTGTCTATAGAAACTGGTGGGTCAAGCTCCTGGTGCTCCACCCCAACATCTGATGTGTCCACTGACCAAGAGGATGTTTGTTGACCCCGTTAAAACAAACCATGGAACGGTGTACGAGCGCAAGGCCATCGAGAATCATCTCAAAACGTGAGTACACAACAGTTAATCACATTTCTCCATTTTATTGGCTGACTTCCATAATGTGCCTACTACAGTATATCACCAGGGTTCAATTTGTAGAAGAAATAAAGGGGACATACAGTACAGTACCACTTACTAGGAATGTAACGAGATATCGATATTATATCCCGATGATATGTATTGATTTATTAAAAATGTATATCAATTTAAAAAAAAAAAATATATATATATATATATATATATATATATATATATATTAGAGGGGCTAGTGTGTGATATGAAATGTGAGCTGTAATCATATTCCATCATGTGCTTTTGGAGAGAAATGAGACAGACTCCATGCAGTCACTTTCAGTAGTAGAGGCCTGCAGAGGGGAGCTGTATGTGTCTGTGACACAGGTGATGGTCGTTATTGATGCTCATTAATACATCAAGGAAGGCAATTATGTTTCTGCACTGTCAAATAGGTCTACATCTATCCTAAGATGCCATCAAAGAAAAGAAGAAATGTTAACTCGAGCTAGGTTTAAACATGAAAGCAATGTAGTTAAATAAAAAATGTGAAAAAAGCTTGGGGGGAAGATAAATCATTAAAAATGAAGATTTTTCGGTCATTTGTCTGGAAAATAATTGTGTTGAAAATATCGTGAAAAATCGTATCGTGAACCTCATATCGTGATACGTATCGTGAGTTGAGTGTATCGTTACATGCCTACCACTTACCCTACAGTGTATATATATATACTTTGTTTAACAAATAACAAAAATACCCAATCTATGTATAACATCACAACATGTTATGATGCATTGAGCTTGTAGATCTGCTATTTTAGAATCCAAACAAAAATGTGATTATCAAACCTAAATATCAAATGTATCGGGCAGTCTAGATTTCCCAAAAGGAAATGCATGTATTTCATTCAGTCTAATGTCTAACCAGCAATGGGGGGGGGGGGACATCAACCTCTCCCACCCTCAGCAAATCCAACCCTGAATATCACCACAGGTTGTTTTGACCTGCTGACTGAAACAGGTCCAACTGGCTTCTCATTGGCTGAATGTTCTTGTATTCTCACAATGACTGAACACTGTTTCAGGTCAGAGCATGATCCTCATTTCGGTGTGAAGCACCCCCTCGGACTCACTGACCTCAGACCAGACCGAGACATGAAGAGAATGGTGAAGGAATACCGTTCAAATCAAATCAAGGAACCACTTGTTTAGAACAGGATTGGGGGCAAATCTTTGTTCATTCTCTCTTATTTCATGGTACATTTACTTGGGCAGAGAGGTTTTTGGGGTTAAGCGTAAGATGTTTGGCCCCTAACCTGGGTCATGTACCTGACGTTACAGATATCCAGGTGAGCCATCATTAGGCCCTTTGTACATGTTAACATGTTGAGTTTCTTGATTTGAAATATGCATTGTGACACGATATGACATTCAGAAGTTTAAAATAATTCCATTTTAATAACATATCCACGAGTAGTAGAGATATGTGGCATAATCTCACCTCAATGTTTAGGTATGTTTGTACCTGCAGGTCGTTCATTCTTTGGCGCTGTCCAGTTCATTGATGTCTCTTATTGTCTGTGTTCTGTGTCTGTGTTCTTATTGTTGAGGTGTTAAAGAGTAATTGATATAAGTGTTATGACTCATTCAAATCATTTAAAAAGGGAAAGAAGTTTCAAACAAATCCAAAAAGATGCCAAACTATCGCCGCCTGATGAAGCTTTGTGCAAGTAGAAGGATAATATGTAACTTACAATAACCCAACAAAACATGCATTCTGAAGCTATGAGGTGTGTTGTTTTTTTCATCAGTGGGTCAGCGGATGGGGGATGAATGCTTTATGCATGTCTTGCATATTGTTAAACCTAAACGAGGGAAACATGGCTGAAGCCAACCAGTGGTGTGCTTCTTGAAGCACTTGATGACCACCACCGTCCAGCCCAAAGAAACCTTGCATGTCCATACAGCATGTATAAGGTATGGACATCCATACAGTAACGTTTTTATTGTAAATGTATGTCCTACTTATTTATATTTGTGCAACAGTGTCGCACAAAAGTAGTGTTTAAAGGTGTTTTAAGTGTGTGTTTATTTTTTTTTGTGACTAAATAAGAATGTTGGATCCATTGGATTTTTACATTGCCTGAAAAGTATGGCCAAGGTTTCCATTCCACCCAACGGCAATGACATTTGGCCTCATTACCATGTGACGTTTTGGGAGGCTGGAGTCTTCTTTGGACTGTTGTGTCCTGGTTCCGCTGTCATCCAAGTCCTTGATTTTAAACACGCCACATTGTCCAGTGTCTCAACCAACCACTCATTTGTCTGCTGGATACACCTCGTGGCTTTAGCACTGTTTTGGATTGTTGTAATTAACCTGTATACCTTTTTCAGTAAAAAAAAGAAAACCCAATGTGCCTGTTATTGTCATGGCTCACGTGTATGACACATGGGATTTGCCCATGATAATGCCCAGCACTGGCAGAGGTTAGGGCGGCTACCCCAAAGTACAGGACTGGGGAACAAACCACAAATGTTTTTTTGTTATTGTGCTATCGATCATAATGGGGTAAAGCTGCATGTAATTACGAGCCCTTTTTTGAAGAGCAAGTGCTGACGGTGTTACGCAAGCATGCCTGTCTCTCATTCTAACTACAGTACATGTTTACCCTTTTATGATGCATGTATGTACAGTTGGGTGCCACCGATATTGTCCCTTATCATTTGACCCATTTAGGCCTGACCTCAAAATTTTAAAAAATCCTTCTAAATCCTCCAGTTTTCTGAAATAAATATTTTCACGATTTTTCAAAAATAGCAGATCTACAAGCTCGTAGCGCGCCACTCGGTGGCGCGCTACGAGCTTGTAGATCTGCTATTTTTCAATAGCTAAATTATAACATAATGTTTAAAACACCAAAAGGGGTTCCCGCCCAAAATGGGTTAACTGTCCTTTTGCGCAGATCACGCAAACCTCAGCAAAAAGAAAAGGACAATATCGATGGCCTCCAACTGTATGTAAAATGCGTTTGCACTGTTATACTCTGTTGTACAATTATTATTGTATTGGGTTTGCTTTGTATTTGAATTATTTGGTTCCTTCAATTGTGGATTTGGTTAAATGTCCAATCATTTTCAGACCTGTTCAATGCTGATTATACCATTATTCTTTTGTTTGTGTGAAATTATATTTGAAAGCTCCTGTGTGGTTCTTTGATCTAAATGTTTTCAGTAGTGTTGAGTTGGCATGCATCGTTCTTTCTGAAGAAGACATGTACCAAATCTTTTGATTAAAAAAGAAACCACTACAGTACCTTTTAGTAGTGTACCTTTTTTATTTATTTTATGTCAAGTGAATTTGTTGTGGGATATCAGACCTCTCTGAAGTGAGTGGTGCAACAGTGCCCCCTGTTGGAACATTGCTGTTCCTTGGAGTGGTTGCACCACTCAAAAAGCAATGAATTTATTCCTAGGGCAATTCAATGTACCAAGTCCAAATATCTTGACAGGTGGGGTATGTTCATCTACTAATGTTTACCTGTAATAATGTTCCCATATGGCTTTCTTGTTCTTGGTTTAACCCATTCAGGAATGTTACTATGTACATGCTATTATATCTATCGGCCTCGGTCCGTGAATATCCCTGTATCGAAGAATGGCTTAGGCTGGAATGGCTTAGGGTCGACGACAGAGTACAGCAACTTGCAATGGGTCTGGTCCACAAGATTCGATACACCACCAAGATACCCATGTACCTGTCTAGATACTTCCTTAATGTTAACGAAGTCCACACCCACAACACCAGAGGGAGTGCAACGAACCATGTACAACCCAGATTCGGCACAAACAAGGGACTAAATTCTTTTCGCTCCTATGCCACCAAAATGTGGAACGCCCTACCAACTGTCATTAAGACATGCGAATCCCTTGACTCCTTCAAAACCGCTCTCAAAGGGCACCTACGGATGGCTGCAATTCGAAACTGGCCCCCGTAAAATCTGAATCCCCCCCCCCGCCCCCCCCCTTTTTGCCCTCACTGTATATATCTCTTTTCCCTTTTTACCTCCTTTTTGATGAATTCCTGTTCTGTCTATAGAAGTGTCTATTTGTACGTCTCTAAATGTTTTGATGATTTGAACATGGTGGACCCTGTTGGAAACAAGTGTAATGCTTAATTGGGTCGTCCACTCACAGTTAACAGCCTTTGTATTGAGTTTGTGCTTGAAATGTACTGTAATTCTGCAAACTGTTAATAAATTCTTCAATCAATCAATCAATGCTATGTACTGTATAGCCCTGAGCTGGCTATAGTAGTATTATATACAACCAGTAGGGGGGGCTCTTGTTGGCTTCATATGTTTTGTCATCTCCTCCAGGGCAACTATGAATCACTTTCACTTATGACATGAAAATATGAATCGGCCCTGACTGTAAGGCCCAGCTGCAACTCCTTGCAACAAAACAAACTACACCAATGCAACTCCTTGGAAAATAACAAACCACAAATGCAACTCCTTGCAACTGCCATTGGGAATAATGGTTGAGTTTCATGTTCCCAGGAGTTGCATGGTGACCCTCTGGTGTGGTTGGGGCTCAGAGTCACAGATGCATTGCAAATTTGCAACATGTTATTGTTAAATGTGCACACAGACGTCTCAATGATGTCATAGCCTGACATTTGTATGAAGAACAAAGCCAGGCAATTTGAGCATTGCTAAATCTTAGTCTTAAAACTATGTATTTTTGAGTGGTGTAAACCACTCCTACAACTGGCTTTGTTAGTTTGTCTCTGTCTGTTCGTACCAAAAAATGAGCATGGTTGCTATGGTCACCCAGTTCACACGGGTGTGATTTCATTACGTCAGACATTACGTCAGACCACAGCTGATCAGTCTATATAAGACCTTACACCACTTCCTCTACTATCCTGGATTTGAACCCGGTTGAGCTGACATCTTTACCATTGGGTTCTAGGGGTTCCACAGCTAAATGAATGTATAGCATCAAAATCTGTTTAATGACTAACCTTATAATCCTTATTTGAAAATATAAGATCCACAAACTCTCTTTATATACATTGTGAGTGTGTGGCTAGTTTCCAAACATTTTGGAAAATTTGAATGTTTTTGAATCTTGCACGTCTTTAACACAAACCCCTTTATTTCAAATGCGGCCAAAATACACATCAATCTGGGGGTAAATCCACTGACAATAAATACCAATTCTCTCTGTAAGGTCATACACATCCCCTCAGCTACAGGCCTGCTTTCTGTTCCCTATTCATTTGACTTGTTAAAATAACGGACAATTTCCAGAGTGCAAGATTCATACTTGTCGTCATGATGACATTGGCCTGACCTACGGCCTGAACCCTACAGCCATTTATGATGTCATACTGCAGAGGGCGAGGATTGGTCCCTATAGACTATAAGGTTTGAATTGAAATGGCTACGTTCATGTTGGAAGTAAACCACACTCACTCACACACACAAATCACATCGCTGGGCCATGTGCCAGCTGGTCCCCGCCATCAGTAATATTACAGGTCAGTTATTAACAGAGCTGACAATACAATGCATACCTCACATATTCTCCTTAGCTGAATAGGTCACAGGGTCACTATGTCCCTACAGGGAGGTTAATATAGCCGATTGTGAGCTTGTAGATCTGCTATTTTCAAGAGATTTCTTCACATTTGAAAACTTGTAAAACAGGACATTCTGCATAATGAGTACTTTCACTTTTGGTACTTTAAGTACATTTTGATGCCGATACTTTTGTACTTGAGTACATTTTTAATACAGGACTTCTACTTGTAACGGAGTACATCTACATTGCAGTATTTATACTTTTACTTAAGTAAAACATTTGAGTACTTTAACCCCACCACTGGCTGTAAGTCAGATTCCCTTCGACTCAGACCAGGAGATACCCGGCCCGGCAGAAGTCCGTAGCAGGCGAAAAAACTAGCCCCAGTATGTTCCCTCAGCACTACGCTCATTCTGTAGCTCCGAGAGCGTAAGGAGAGGGCACATAATATGGGGCTAGGGAAAAACAACAGATCTGCTTGCTCCTGGAAAGTGATGGGAGATGAGAGTTGATCTGGGCAAGCAGCTAGTCTTCCCAACAGAGATCACACAGACAAGGATAAGCCCAGATGTTGTGATGTGGTCCACAGCTGCCAAGAGGGGTCTTCATCTGGAAGAATTAAGGCAATGCCAGTGTAGCACCCAGACCCAGCCAAGACCCGGATCACAACAACATGACACAAATACCTCTATGGACATTATTATTGTTGTTTTTAATTTTTTTGTTGTTTTTAGGTTTGGAAGTGCAACCCATTCTGGGCGGGAACCCCTTTTGGTGTTAGCATTATGTTATGCTT
Source organism: Electrona antarctica (assembly GCF_951216825.1). Classification (NCBI taxonomy): domain Eukaryota; kingdom Metazoa; phylum Chordata; class Actinopteri; order Myctophiformes; family Myctophidae; genus Electrona; species Electrona antarctica. The sequence goes on from NC_136806.1 coordinate 10,894,391, forward strand.
TAGCTATTGAAAAACAGCAGATCTACAAGCTCATAGCGCGCCACCGAGTGGCGCGCTACGAGCTTGTAGGTCCGCTATTTTTGAAAAATCAAAGAACGACTGACATAGAAACATAGCTTTTTCAGAAAACTGTCAGGATGTAGAAGACATTTTTAGAATCTGATCTCAGGTCAAAATGGGTTAAATGGTAGGTGTTATTTTTAGCTTTTAGTCCTCTTGTCCTGTTTTACTGCTCACTTCTGTGGGGCTGACCTACATACATTTCACTGCATTTTAAAGACACTACTTTTTTTAAATATGTATGTGACAAATAAAGATTGATTGAGTGGGTAGATCAGGCAAACCTGCATAGGGCTATCAAGGAGCTGACAGAGGAGGCAGAGAAATCAAACTACTGGTTTGGGACAGAGTTTGGGGTTCAACAACACAAGGAGGGGCAGCGGTAGGGGGTAGTGGTGATATACCTCCCCATTCAGCCACTGCCTATACCCTACCCCTTCTCCGCTCCCTCCATTGGCTCCCGGTCGCTGCCCGCACAGAATACAAAACTCTGATGCTGGCATTCAAAGCAACCAAAGGCATGGCCCCCCCATATCTCACAAGTATGATCGTACCCTACAAACCCTCCCGCGCACTCAGATCAGCCAACGCAGGGAAGCTGGAGGTACCTTCACTAAAAACGCCGGGACAACGCTCCACACGTCCCAAACTCTTCTCCCTTCTGGCTCCAAAACTATGGAATGCACTTCCCATCACAGTCAGAACTGCAGCCTCACTCCCAATCTTCCGCCGTAGTCTGAAAACCCACCTCTTCAGACTCCACCATGGCCCGTAGCACTTGCCCTAGCCTAGCCCCTTAGATAGCACATTATGTAGACTTAGATAGTATTTTAAACAGACTTATAGCTTGTTACATAGACAGCTCTAGAATTGCACTTTATGTAGTCTGTTTAGTATGTATAGTTTACATAGATACTCCACTGTTACGTTCTTAGTTTACGCATGATTCATGATAACTACTTTTTGTCTCCACCAAGCCGAAGGCATGGGGAGAGAGTATGTTTTGCACTCCGTCCGTCCGTCCGTGTGTGTGTCCGTGTGTCCGTCCGTCCGTCCGTCTGTGAACAGCTAATCTCTGGCACCGTTGGCTTGATCGCAGCCATACTCTGCACACACACTCCCTGAATGCCAGAGCTGAACCTCTGCCCCAAAGTTTTCACATTGGCCTGTTATAGCGCCACCAGGAGGCCGCTTTGTGCAAAACAAATGTTTTGACAGTACACCTACAGATTTTGTCCAAACATTACGCAAATTGGTACACAGTCTCTCTAGAGCCATTCAACGAAACGGGTCTTTCAGATTTTTCAGACTCCATCCTGATTGGCTAAGATTGGCTTCCAAAGTTCGAAGGAGTGCTCCGTTTCAAACAAAATGCTGCAAATCATGAACACATGGTGTGATTTCCGTGAAATTTTGCACGCACATTCCCACTAGGTCGAGGAAGAAATGCCACTTGAATATTTTCAACTCAGCCTCATGGTGGCGCTATAACTGCCCGATTTGTGTTTTTACCTATAACTGCACCGATCTGTGTAAAACCATGTATGCACACTCCCTAGAGGCCAAGTAAAAACCTTTGCCTGGAATTTTTCACATCTGCTCTTTATAGCGCCACCAGGAGGCCGACATATGTAAAACACATTTTCTAATATTACTCATTCAGATTTTATCCAAATTTCACGCAAATCGGTACACATGCTCTCCATAGTCATGTGATCATGTGATTTGTTTGATTTCGCATAATTATCCATCCTGATTGGCTACGATTGGCTTCTAAAGTTTTCAGGAGTAGCCTGTTTTGTACAAATCGCCACAACTCCGCAATGCAGCGTCCGATTGCGGTGAAACTGTGCATGCCTATTCCCACTACTAGGCTGAGGAAGAAATGCCACTTGACAGTTTTCAAATCAGCCTCATGGTGGCGCTACAACAGGCCAAGTCGCGTCACACACACACACACACACACACACTCACACACACACACACACACACACACACACACACACACACACACACACACACACACGTTTATATTACTCCTAAACATTTTGCCAAACATCACACACAATCCTATCCTCCTGGTGGAGACCTGTGCCCAGAAGGGCACTTTTTCTAGTTATATATGTGATGTATGCCATGCTTTTGTTATTGCTTAATGTAAATCGCTCTGGATTAAGAGCGTCTGCTAAATGCCTAAATTGTAAATTGTAATGTACTGGGTAGGGTAGGGGGTGACCTTAGAGTATATATGGGGTGACACATCCTTGAATGGTGGCTCCAGCTGACCCTTCAGCTGACCCTATGTGATGCAAAACAACTAGAGTTGTGCCATCGTATAATGTGCAAGTGCCAATTACATGAAGAAATACTAGAAAATGGGCGAATTAAGTGCTCCTCTAGTGTGGCTTGACTGGACCCAAAGTCTGGTGACCCGAGGTGGACCGGTGCAATACTGCCTAGTCACGCCTCTAGCCTCTCAGACCCAAAACTATAAAGAATATGTTGTTATTGTTGGATAAGATTTTGTCCACAATTCCATGGTGTATTGATGTTATGTTGGTACCATAGCAGAGATATAACAGGCAAACGTTGATCAATATAACAATTATTTTACATTCTCCAATTGTGCAGACTTCTTGTAAATTAAGTAATGCAGATGTTTAACAATAATTTAACTCTTTTCTAAAGAAAATGAACGTTTCATATTTTACACTCTCAAGAGTTAAAGATCTAGAAGGGCTCATTTGGTTACCATTAAGTTAACTTACAGTACTGTAGCCTACTTTCCATCATTTAGCATGGGGACCACCTGGAACCCCCTCAAGTGCCACTGGTGGTCCCCGGACCACTGGTTGAAAACCACTGCTCAAATTAGTTTGACTCAGGCCAGCTGTGACTAAACCTCGCGTCACCAGGCAACCATTTGCACCTCGGAATCGGAGGAAAACCAGTGTGATCCCCTATCGCCCTATCCTCGTCCCATACAAACAAAACAAACCACATTATTCATATTTTCTTGGTCTCAAGTCTCAGCACATTTAATTTCCCCTCAATTCAATCCCACCGAAATCAACATGTGCTGGTACAGCTCCACCCACCGGATCCATGGCAGTGGCATCCACCACATGAAGAGGTTTACAGGGAACTGAAACTTAAAAGTTTTGTCAGGAATAGGATGGCGGAGCAGGCCCAGAGCAAGGTGAGTCTGTTATGAAACTATAATTCATGTTCATTTATCAGTTATTTGACCACGTTATAATGCTATAGAGGAGGCCAAGTCAACTTGTTTACGTTTATTTACTGTCATGATTATGGCAGTTGACACTCAGAAGATTCGATAAAAATGCATGATTGATGGTCTTCATCCAAAGGCTGACACAAATAACGGATTGTTTATCATTTTCTTCAGATGGGTACAATAATCTACAACCTACTGGAAAAGCATAGGCTGGAGTCTTACTACAATCAATTCATTCAGTTCGGTGTGAAAGATGAGAGAGATTTCATTGATGGTGTTACAGATGAAGACGTGAACAGCATGGGTAAGAGATTATATGGATTTAATGGTAGCTCATGTAAGCATTAACTAGCTAAACCCAATTCCAATTGTGATTTTGGTCATCCATCTATCTATAGTAAATTGACAACATAACGGCACGTTACTAATACCTATTGTACAAATAAGCCATTTCAACAAACACATATTTTTTGTCCACAGCATTTTCTGTAACTAGCCTGTAGTTAGAGAAAATTTGCTAAATGTGTGGCAAATCTGCAAAAAAAAAAAGCTTACCACTAGCTTTCTTCACAAATGTGTTCATAATCTACAATCACATATACATTTGTTCCAACCCAACTCCCTTGGGAAACTGCTGCTGAAAGTTGGGGTACCATAAACATAAGGCAAAATTCCCAAGATTTCATTATGCTTTAAGTAGCATGTGACATGTCATACTAGGGGGTTTTCATGATGCTGAATCCATTCCAAGCATTAGTTTTGCACGAAAACACTCCTTGGGCTAAATTCGACCATAGCCACTTGCCCAAATGTGCCCAAATGTGCTGACCTCATCACATTTGTGATGACGGCTATGGCCATATTTAGGCGAATGAGTGATTTTTGTGCAAAACGAATGCTTGCAATGGATTCAGAATCATGAAAACTCCCTAGTTTGACACGTCACATGCTACTTAATGAAATTTGGACATTTTGCCTTATATTGGATGTTAATGGGTACCCCAACTTTCAGCAGCTGTCACAAAGAGTTGGGTTGGAACATTTTTTTTCTGTGATGGTATTAACCTTTATGAACACATTTGTGAAGAAAGCTAGTGGTAAGCATTTTTTTTGCAGATTTGCCTCACATTTAGCTAATTTTCCCTTATTACTGCGAAACTGGTAAACTTAATGCTGCCACCAAGTGGCAAATAATAAATCTCAACTACTAGCAGTTCATATTTGAAATAGTGCTATGTTCAAACATACAAACTCACCAGCATTGCAGCTGTATGGAAAGCTTGAATTATCCTCTTTATATCTGCAATGTTTTTGTTTCCTAAAACTCCTCCATAGACCTGTTCAGGGTAGCCTGTAGGACCATAACAGGTCTGTAACTCTGAAAGAGTACAAATGGAACCAGATGGAGTGGACCCATTTATGGGGGTCATTAAATAAAACATTTGAGAACCACATAGTACTACTAGTTGATTTATTGATTGATTGATTGATTGAATATTTTATTAGACAATAAGAAAGAAATGCAAACAGCACAATGTACAGCTAGGCATTTTTTTTGTTGGTCCAAAGGGATTTCCGAAGAAAGACCTTGCGGTCTTGTTTCCATCCGGGTCCCATGCACTCACACACATATAGTCAATGAATAATAATCTAAAACGGTTGGTCTCATAATGTGCCATAGATAGCCATTCATATTTTGAAGAAAACCTGGAGACTTGACATTCAGTAATTGGGTCTTATGATCAAAATAAGAATATTATAATAATGGTGTGTACTGTAAATGGAATCTAAAATTTGCCACCGACATGTTTGTCCGTGTATATGGACATATTAATGACCTGGAGTCTGGACATGTTATGAGCTACTCCTTGCAGTCCGATTGTTGGAGTGTGGAAGTGCTCATTTTCAACAACGCAACGTCCTGCTGCCTCCAGCAATATGTGCTATTTCGAAATGGGTGGAATGCAGGTAGCCTGGCTAATAAGCCAGACTAATATCACTCTGGCTTATTAGCCAGGCTAGAATGCAGGGCCGCTGATCGATTTCCAACGCTTACAAACTCCCAACACTTACAGAGATTAAAATAGGGTGCATTTTGCATCCCAAAACACAGTTTATAGTTAAGGGACGCAATAAAAACGACCTCTGCATCCACAGGATGCACTACTGTACTACTGTACTGTTTTTTTTCTAGTTTATTTTGCTAGCTTTAGTTATAATAATCATTTCTTCTTCTGTTTTCTACATGAATATAACCATATAAAATGAAATGGGAGTTAAATGCTGAGTCCTAACGTGGTTGAAGTGGGACTCATAAAATGTCCCTGGGACTCATCTAAAAGACCATCCCTGCATACCGGGACTCATTACATTGAAAACCTATGTACATCACGGCACTTATAATCACCTGCACAGAATGTCTTGACAAAGTATAACATGTCTGGGGGATTTTTATGAAACAAAAACTTTGCCGATAGATGATAATTCAAGCTTTCCGTACAGCTGCAATGTTGTCTATACAATCTGATATGACTTTTCTGTTTGGATGTAAACTTTAAAAAGCTGCTAAAAACCCACTTGTTTTGTAAGCATTTTGGTTCGTAATTTTGTCTACATTATGTACTGTGTATTTATAGGTATTTTATTCACTGCTCTTCTCTAATGCATTGTACTATTGTTTTGTGTCATTTTATTGTTGATCTATGTGATGCTCTTGTTTTATTTGATTTTATTGTACAGCACCTTGTAACATTTGTTTTGAAAGGTGCTTTATAAATACATTTACCTTACCTTACCTGTCAATGGTTGGTATTGCAACTCTAGTTTCCAGATATTCATAATGGGATCTAAGTAAGAGTTGCTTGCGGCTAGGCTACATGCATGCCTACTCCCTCATCACAGTGAAACAAATGCATATCAGAAAAGTAATTTCCTTTTTATTCACTTTTTTTTATCCCATTTCCAGGCTTTACCCAAGTGGAGAAAAATCGTTTTTCGAAAATGAAAGACGAAATTGAAACATTCAGAGCCCCGGTGAACAAATCGTCAAATGTAGAAAAATCAATGGAGCCATTTTGCATTCAGTACAGATACCCTCATTGTCCTGAACCGAAATGCATCAGGGGTGAGTAAATCAATCATAGAAGAGGCCTATCTTTTAACCCATTTATACCTGAGGACGCTTCTAAATCCTCCAGTTTTCTAAAAAACCTGTTTCTTGTGGTGCGCAACCGCACCTGTTTCTTGTGGAGCATAGTGGTGCGCAACCTTTTCATGTCAAGGACCCCCAAAAATATATGTAATTGGCCGCTGACCCCATCTGAAAATATGTTGTTCCAGGGACCCCCCAGAAGCAAAGATTTGAGTTAAAAACGTTCGCTCTGAAAGAATATATATTCAAAGATTTGCACCACATTTTCACGATTTTTCAAAAATAGCAGATCTACAAGCTCGTAGCGTGGCACTCGGTGCCGCGCTATGAGCTTGTAGATCTGCCTGTAGATGGCAGTTATCCACGTAAATGGTGTTAACCAGTGGAGCACAAACGGAAACTAAAAACATTCATTAGATAAATAATATTTAAGTAAACAGATTTTCATAGGAAAAATAAACATGTTCATATTTTTCACCACTTATTCTGTATTTCTCTCCCAATGTTTTTACGTTGTCTGGCTTAACTATGAGACCTTGATATACTATGTCTTTGAGCAATGAGCACTTTGTTACAATGAGTATATTTGTTGTGGAAATGTCCTCAAGTCACCATGGTTACATTGAGGTTAACTTCTGCCTGTAGATATGGACCCTGCACAAAACACAGTTGAAGATCTGATGTTAAGGATCTGCTACCTGGAAAACGTTGGGAATTCGAAAGGTGTCTGCCTATACACAGTTGATGGAATGCCATTGACTGATGACCCTTTCTTCAACACATGTAAGAACTACATAATCTCACATTCTACGGTGTATTATCACTGTATGTAGTAAACCCAAAAGGCTAAAAAGATAATACCAGTGGTCTGGTCTGTTTAGTCTATTGACCGGGCTGCTATTTTTGTGTTGAGCCATGGTAGTATGAATCAGGCTTCACGGATACCCTGCCTGGTTTATTTACTGCATAATCTACAGGGTCTTTAAGAGACCGACACATCGAAAATGGAGCAGAATTGTATGCCATATTTACACCAGTGGAGAACCTGAAGCAAGTCCCTGCAATGCAAAGTCAACAAGCTCCAGATGTCTTGGGAGAAGATACTGTTCGATGTCACATTATGCTGAGGGTGAGCTGAATGAATGATCAAGATGATGACGTGACTAATACAAATTCCACTCTGTTTAACAACGTTACTTTCTGAACTGATACTTTCTCAATCCACCCTGGTCTTAAACATCATTGTTTCTCAAATCCAATTAATGTTTGTTTTAACCCACCACATTTCTCCATAGGGAAACTTTGAAGTCAAAGTGGACTTGGCAACTGACACAATCAACACCTTGAGACTGAAGCTTGCAAATGAAAGTGCAATCCCAGAACATGTTCTCCATTACAGGTAATTTAAAAATCATTGCCATAAAGCAATACATAATTTTAGGTATTATCTTTTATTCAAAACGTCTGAAGCATTTCCTTTGAATGTGCAGAACCGAATACAAAAATGTTTGCCAATGTCATGGTTGTTTATCTGCTGATGCATACTGTACATTGTATATATCATGAACACAACAACCGATCCCAGAGTAGAACATCCATACTGGTGGAAAAATATGCACCCTGTGAAGTGCCTTATACATCAGGGCTATCAACCAACCACATTGTGTGATTTTATAATTGGACATAAATCTCATCACTACTATATACTTTTTTTTCCTTTTCTTCCAGTGAGCATACCAGTGGGCAGACACTGCAACGTTGTGGTGTTTCTGAGGAGTCGACAGTGTACTTTACTTTGTCCTCATTTTGTGAAAAGGCTCCAGGCGACAAAGCATTCTTCGACAATGATGTAGTCTTCATCAATGATGTTGTACCATCAGTCCAACAAACACAGAAAGGAATGAGTGTCTTCTTCTCCTCACTTTATGCAATTGTAAGATTACTGTTACTATGTAGATTTTGTCCTTTTTAAATCATTTTCTTATTCATCTCTTGAAGTTTTTCTTTGCCATTAGATTAACATCGGGTCATTCCTAAAATTTGTTTAAAAAATAAAAGTAAAGCTGCACTATTAGATCTAGGCTAAATTGGATGTCTTGTCTTAGCCTCGCGTAGCTGACTCGCATAAAGCATACATTTATCAATATTCCTTTAAAAAACGAAAACATGGATAAACAAGTATTACTAGATAGTAAATATAGTTTCCGTTAATCTGTTTCAATAATCTTTACTATTTGAATCAATGTGAAAGTGTGAACTTTTAAGTGCAGATGTGGCATGTTTGTGATTTGAAGACTTGCATGTGATGTCTCTTTGCTTTTTCTTTTCTTTTGAGTTTCTTATGTTGGTTTTACAGAATAATCTAGGCCCACATTTTATCATTCTGTCATAGTAGAGTTTTGCCACAGACACTGATTTTATAAAACCTATTTTAGAGAAGGAAAACTTCAGCTGATCGATTCAAGAAAGTGGTTGCATACATACGAAGGCTCACTGGATGCAACCCTCTAGCCCAAAGCTTGTACCAGTTACTCTGCAGGAATGAGGCCTGTTCTGTGACGAGGACTCAGAAGGTGTGGTATTATCCTGCAATGTTAAATGATTGATTGATTCTCTGGTCTTTTACATGTAGGGCTCTTAATGTCTTGACTGGAATCATTCATTTATAGTGATTCTCTGCTTTCATTATCTTGCGGAATTGATTTACTCTCCTTTTTAGATTTCCATCGTTGAAGGCTTGTACGCACTCTTTAGAGAACTTTTGCCTAGACTGGGGGAAAAAAGAGGTGAAAAGATAATCGAGGACCTTGATGTCTTTGAAAACTCCAGATACTGCTGGGCCTATATTTTCGCTGAAGCAGAGGTGTGTTCATATTTGGCAGTATTTCTATTAACCTAGTGAATTGTAACCCCCTGAATAATCGTATTTATTGTACTTATACAGTATAGTATGTCAGAGCTATTACACGGGGCTTGTAATTACTTTCAATAACATTCGGGTAAATTATTTATCCAACACATTATACCCCAATAAAGTTAAAATGCAAATTGGCCCTCATAATATACATATACATTTTTCTTAAAACCCTGTTATGGCAGAAAGAAACATCTCAATTTGAGAACTACGCACCAATGGATCTTAGATCACATGAAGACGTACGTTTCAGTGACCCAGTCAGAGTGCCTGGAGTGCCAGGTGTCTTTGAAAGATCATATGTTCTCCAGAAAATCAAAGGTAAATGCAACTCTATAACGATCTATGGCGATTTTATGTGATTGAATGTTGCGTTCGCTTCATATGGCATTTTGGTAAGAAATAGACCACATTTTTAAGGCAATTACAGGCAAACGGTATGAAGTATCAAAGCCTTGTTTGGTAGTCATTGTCACATGACTCATGACTCCAGAGATTGTGTACATTGATTTGCGAGTTCTGTAGGAGGAGTAGTAGCAGCAAAATGTGTTTTGAAGAAACTCTAAATGGCAGAAAGGGGCTTTACTCTAAGTGGGTGGCTAGCTGTCATTTTTCAAAAAATATAGCTAGGTTTTGAAGGAAACCTACCCATAAACGAAAGGTATTTTGTGAAATTTCTATTTAATACAACCTCTTGTAGCGGCACCATTTGACAAGTGGTGTGGAGGTTGTTCATTCGCAAAGTTATATATCGATCGGTCCATAGGTGCCTGAGATTAGTCTGCTCACAAACGTTCAGATTCACAGACGGAAGGTGGAAACGGGCAGAACCATAATTGCCGCCCCCTGGCTAGGGGATAATTGTGAAGATATATCTATATTATCAAAAGTTTGGCGCCAAACTACTCCTACATACTTTCACTTACAAAATCCGTCCATTCATACCAACAAAGGGAATGTCTGTTCCCAAAATGCCAATAAAGAAATTTTGTAAGCAGAACACATTTAACAGGTATGACAAACATTTTGGAAAAAATAAAAGTTCTTAGTAGGTTTGTCAGCAACATTCTCGCTTGCCATTAGTTTAATCTCAGTGCAATCTCTATTTTGTGTTCAGATGGAGAGAAATTTCCAAACTGCACTGAGAGGAACCTGCAAGCAACGTCCCTAAAAAGAGCAACAGACATTGAGAAGATCTTGCTCAGTCTGCCTCCATTCATCAAAGGCTATAATCTTTGGATTAATCACGGCTGTGCGCCGGGTCAAAAGTATGTACTGTATATATACGCTATATTATGTGTTCTATACTGTATACAATGTTATTATTTATGAAGAAATTGTACAGTACAGTATGTGTATCATTCTGTTTTTATTTATTGTTTACAGTGGCTTTACTAATGGAATCAAACTCTAGGGGCAGGGTACATAAAAAACATAACTTGTGCATTTAGGAGCCAGTCTTATCCAGAGAAAGAAATGATGTGCTATTGTAGTTTGATGCAATACAGTGGTCCCTCATGTGATGTTCTTATGAAGTCACATGAATGACATCCTTTGACCAAGACAAATGTTATTTGACATAAAAACTGAATGGATTTTATAGTCTTAATACATTTTACTGCATGGTTCCAGTTCCCCTCCATTCCTAGTAACTAGGGATGTCCCGATTCGTTTCCGATCCCGATACCACAATTTCTGTGTTAGCCGATAGCGAATACCGATACCAGTGTTGTGTTTATAGCTATCTAGCTATATGTCTCGTGTTGTGTTTATACGTAGCTATCTAGCTATATATCTCGTGTTGTGTTTATAACAGACTCCTCACTCAAATGTGCACTTGCAGTTTGGGCAACTCGGAAAGCAAACTGCACATGCTCCAACATTTTATTTACCTGCCATAGTGTCAACCCCTTACCCCCCTGTGTCGGATCGGTGGTTAGACTGGCATATTCACCGATACCAATATGACCCGATATGACAAATAAGGGCCGATACCGATACTTTTCCGATACAGTATCGGGACATCTCTACTAGTAACTGTTAATGAATTCAAGTTTTCAGATTAATATTGAGAAGACAGTTGACAGTATGGCCGAAGGACTGAAGGAATTCCCTCATCTGATGGTGACTCCACCACTACATTTGAAGAATATAGGAATGGATGGACCTCTACTTGTTCTCCTTAGTGAAGGTAACTAACCTATTTTCACATCAAGAGGTTGTTGTACTGTATGGCATTAGGGCATTAACACAGTGCAACATCATCGATTTATACAAATCATAACACCAGCCTTTTGTAGCAGTTTACATGATTCAAATGTACTGAGATTTTATCTGAAATGTGATAAGATTTTTTTATTTCTATTTCCATTGAGAGTCAATCTTCTGTGGCAAAACATATTCTAAAATTAAAGGCTTGGATGTCCCATCCAAATACTAACTTCCAATTTGCCAAACCTTATTGTTTTGCACAATTGAATACATTGAGTTTCACTAAAAGGTTTATTTGAGTTTATTATCAGGGAGTGATTATGAATGTTTTCTTTTTGTCCTCGGTAGATGAACTTGGTGTTTATGTGCGAAAAGACAAAGGTTCCCCTCAGATGATCATGGTGTTTAGTTGTCTAAGTGGCAAATACGAAACTGTGGATGTCGAAAAACTGGCCGCAGAGTGAGTATCCTTTACTTTTGCTATGGTTACATTTAAGATTATTACTATTGAGTAACTAAAACTAGTTGGAAACTAGGTAACTGCTGCTGTAAATATGTTTTTGTATAAGATGTATTTAACGAAATTCATCTACTACTGTACTACCATGCCAGCAAGTCTCAATTTACATGTTGAATTATGTAGATATGAATCTGTGTTTACACTTTTTCAACTTGTACACGTAGAATTGGGGACAGCAGAGGGGACCACGATACATTTGTCACAAGCAGGACTCCAAAAGAGGCGATTCTGGTAATGTTTATTTTTTTCATAATAAGAGTCGAGTCAGGGTGAAGTAACAAATGTCTTTGGAAATAAGAGTTAACTACATCAGCGCCACTCATATACCGTTTATTACACGGCTTGGTTGAATGCTTGATTCTGATTGGTCAATCGCGTAATTCATGAACTTTGACTTTCAATTGCATTATTGCACATAGCCTACATGCAACAATAATATTAGGCCTGCTGCCATTCAGGATGGAAAATAAAATTATCCTTTTGTATTTGGGGAGAAGTATTTCCATGAGGGACTACAGTGGGAAGTACTTGATAATATAAAAACCTTCAGTTGAGTGGGGCGGGGAGGAGCAGCTGTGTTCAACTTTATTTATACTTCGATGAGTTCGATCTCCACTCCATGGTGCTTTGCAGATGGGATTGCTCAATCGGCAAATAGACATAATTTGCCATTTATTATGTTATTTCTGGATAACGACCGATCCACTCTATAACAGACCGATGGCCAGCTGCATCCATACATTATCCCTTAAATAATGCAAATTTGAAAACAAATTTACAAGAAAACTTAAGTTATGAATTTGTTTGTCATGCTTGACATTTCTCCTCATATAAGTAGAACCTGTGTTCTGTATCCCATTTTGGGCGGGAACCCCTTTTGGTGTTTTAAACATTATGTTATAATTTAGCTATTGAAAAATAGCAGATCTACAAGCTCATAGCGCGCCACCGAGTGGCGCGCTATGAGCTTGTAGGTCTGCTATTTTTGAAAAATCGTAAAAATGTGGCGCAAATCTTTGAATATATATTCTTTCAGAGTGAATGTTTTTAACTCGGGTCTAAATGGGTTATAATATCTCCCTTTCATTAGGTACTGGTGGATGGAAGCTCCTCTATGAACGAGGACTGTTACGAGAGTATGGATATGAAGAGGATCGATGCCGTCAAGGAGCTCTTCGATAACTTTGCCACACGGACCATGGCTTATGATTTCCATCATGTGATCGGCCTTGTGAAGTTCGACTCTCTAGTGAAAACCCTCCACACATTCACAGAAACTCTGGAAAAGTTCAAGGTCATTTTCCCATCCCATTATTGTCTTTATATGACCCATTTTCTTCATAAACTATACACAAGCAATGTCTGCCTTTTTTTATGGCACTCGTGGAAAAACGATTGTCCTGTACAGGACAGGAAACGGGTAGAGAGATGGGGGGGGGGGGGGGGGGGGGGGAGAGAGAGACACTCGGCAAGGTTCGTCGGGATCGGGACTCGAACCTGCGACACACTGTCATGCTGGATTACCAGCCAAGGTGCCTGGACCGCTAAGCCGGCCCAGGCCAGCAGTGTTCTTTTCAAACAAAAATACTTTTCACTGTAAATGTAAAGTTTAATTTGTGGTAGGGGACTGTGAGCTTGTTACTGCATCAATGACTCCTAGTGTTTAGTTAGCTAGGAGGGGAACTGGGGAAGGTAGTGTGATCCCCTCATGCACTTCTTGTGAAGCTGCTGCTGTAAATATCATAGAGCTATAATTTATCTAGAGAACGGATTGAGGAGCGACAGCCCCGCCCCCCCCCACTATTCACTTCCATAGGAAGTTGCTCAGTGGTGTTTTTGAAGGACCCGGAAGAACGACAAAGTCTTCCCCTCCTCGAGCGGATTGGTTGGCTCCTATCCTATTGTACCCCTTATGCTGTTGTTGTGGTACATCATTCTACATCACAATTAATTCATAGATTTAACCTGGTCCCATTAGGGAGACGAAGACGACTTCAGCGTTGCCCAGCCATTCTGGGTGCTTGGTAAATATGAGGTGATTGTGCAATGGAGGAGATGTGTTCACGTGCGGGCGGCGGTGGCTCAGGGGTAGAGTGGCTGGATGGTAACCGCAAGGTTGCCTGTTCGAACCCCGGCTGCCCCAGAGTTAGTGTCGAAGTGTCCTTGAGCAAGACACTGAACCCCAAATTGCTCCCGATGTGCTGGCTAGTGCCTTGCATGGTTTCTTCCGCCATCGGTGTATGAATGTGTGTGTGAATGTGTGAATTGATGCACAATCTATGTAAAGCGCCTTGGATAAAGGTGCTATATACATGCACCATTTACCACGTGTGGTTGTCCACATCCTCAAGCCCAGCAATGGGAGTCAGCAGTGATAGGGACTGTAGTACGGGGGGGGGGGGGGTGAGCGCAGATTGGGAGAAAGAATAATCATCTTTCTAAAAAAAAATATATATATATATATTATTTATGTCATACATTTATAGGAACACATTCGCAATCTGGAAGCAACGGGATGCACCAGACTCTACGATGCCCTTCACCATGGAGCAAAGGAGTTGGAAAAGGTCAAGATGAAGTTCCCAGATTGCAGACTTCGCATCATATGTCTTACAGATGGAACCGATGAAGGGTGAATTTACTGTCATGTTTGCAATTTTACTCCATCTATTGTAATGTTGCCTGTGACGGGATTGTGGGAATCACGACGTGATCGTCTGCCCCGTAGATCAAACAGAAATCCAGTTCCGGTTGCTACCAAGCTGATAAACGACACAATCATTGTGGATGCAATCCTTCTCGGAGACGTGGAGAATAACATGCTGCATGGAATTAGCAATGCAACAGGTACTGTTTGATGTGGTCAGTAGGTAAAGCATTACTATCAAATTGTCAAAGAGGCAAAAATAATTAGAATACAGAATATTTGAACACTTGTGTCTGTATCTTTGGAGCCTATCTCACATCTGAATGCATGTGGTTTCAGGTGGTTGCTGTTTCAAACCAAAGACGAGCATCGACGGCCTGAAGCTGTTTGAGATTGAGACGGTTCTTTCTCTGGAGATGAGGAAACCCAAAGACGAACTCGATCCATTTACACTCAATGAAGTTTGTTACACTACTACACAGGGTTGGGGGTGGCAATAGGAGGGGGGGGGGGGGCTTTTAATCTCAAGGCATGCTTTAACCAAATGCCATAGGGACTTGTCTAAGTTAGAATGTACCATTACATTTTGGCTCAGTAGCGCTCAGTTCGGAACATTCAAAAAATTCTGCGCATCTGTTTTTCAGCATGAAAAACATGGGTAATTTGTCAGTACAAGTGATTGAACATGGTGGCGATTCATATTCTAATGATGCTATTGATTATCATTTACAGAGGGTTTTAACGAGTCTCTTTGCCAGTCGTGGATATTAGTAGGGGAGCCTATCACTTTCCGTGATTTTGGAATGTTAATTTTTGGAGACAGGTATATCTTGATTCTTGGGGTTACCAGAATGCCAAAAAAACATGTCTCCAATTTTTTATGTCAGGTTTAGCATGTTTAATTAGCATAATTAGCTAATACATTGTCAAAAACGGAAATGGCAATAACTTTGCTTCTAGGTAACTTATAAAGGTGATCTAAGAGTCTGAGTCCATGTTTGTGATGTCCAGAAATGCATCTGTTACCATTGTGAAGTCATACAAGCTTTCCTAATTAGCATAATTCCCATAAATTATGCAAAAACGAGGTGAACATCAGCAAATTGCTGCATGTTTTACTTTTAGTCAACTTTGAAAGCTTCTCACAGACTCCATGTGTATGTTTACAACTCCAGGAATAATTATCATCCTATGAATAAATCATGCAACCTTTTGTCTATGTAATAATTATGTAATAATCACACCAAAACCAGAAATAGCTATATTTCGTTGCTTTAAGTTAATTAATAAATGTGATCTTACAGACAGTAAGTCTGTTTGCATGTCTAGAAAATATTCTCTTTCCATAACTAGGATATGCAACCTTTCCATTATTAGCTTTATATATATATATATATATATATATATATATATATATATATAAATATATATCCCTCATAAAATAAAGAACAATATGAGAAATGGTCACAGAATTATCACATGATTTTTATTCTAATATTTACAGAAAGTTTTGAAAACACATTTAATTGAAGGGTCTTCGTCATCGTCAATCCCCAACAGATGTGCCTTGTTTACATTACCACACACCTCTAATCATCGGCCCTACACATGCACATCTCAGAGCAGTTCAAATTTTGAGATCGACAAGAACAATGTGATATGCACTGTGATTTCTTGCAGACACATTTTATCAGTTGGGTAATGGTGGCTGGGCCGTGGGTATCCCGTGTTGTGACTGGCACCAGTTGATCTCCCTCAGCCTCCCATCCATTTTTAGTTTCTGGTGGCATCTGTGGGTTAGGTACGTGGTCCTGATCCCATACCATTGCCTGATAATATGCATGGGTAATGGCTTGATTTAATGCTGCTTGTGTAGGTGGCAGCTTCTCGGCTTCTAATTGTTTCTTTGTGAATAACCTCCACCTGAGCTCATCAACATCCACAGGATTTGTACCGGGCTCGTACAGCTGGCAAACAAATGCTTCAATCTTTGTTGACAGTTGTACCCTTCCAGCTAAGAGTGTAACTGTCATAGATGGAATGGCATTGGTACAGGCAATGGGAAAGCCACCATGGATCAAGACATGTTCCCAGTAAGCTGACCACTCCATAGCCACACTGGACAGGAAGACCAAAGAACATAGTGAGATCCATGTAGTATTTGACCGACGCCAGGGTGGAAAGCCCCGGGCCCCTACCACTTATCATGTGGAAGACAACACACCGATAGGGAAGTGTCAGAAAAACAGTTCTTGTCAGGTATCAGCACCAAAGATGAGCTGACTGTCTTATCTTGCTAAGAAAGCCCTCCAACACTTCCAGGTGAAACCCAATGTTTTTATAATCACGTCAAGGCAGGCTGTCCACTCAAACTCTATCGATGTAAAACATCTCCACAGCGTACAGGAAGAGGCTGACACAAGGATAATCCTGCACAGCCTGGATGCTGTCCGAAGAGGGGCAACACAGCTCTACATTGAGTCCCCTGACACTGATGTCTTTGTTCTTACAATACGACGGTACCATCAGCTGTGCAAGGACATCTATTTCATCACCGGTGTGGGGAACAAAAAACGTATCATCGCTGGAGCCAGTAGTGCAGGCACTGGGTAAAACGAGGACTTCAGCCTTACCAGGGTTCCATGCCGTCTCTGGAGCTGATCAGACAGCTCCAGGGAATTTAACCTGTTGGCCAGGTCTAAACAGGTGTCCTGTGGAGGTGGTATCTGCAGTTGCTACTGTATATACTATGAGCTACAAAAAGGCTCAGTTCTGACGCAGCACGTACCTAACCCACAGATGCCACCAGCAACTGAATATGGATGGGAGGCTGAGGGAGCTCAACTGGTGCCAGTCACAACACGGGATACCCACGGGCCAGCCACCATTACCCAACTGATCAAATGTGTCTGCAAGAAATCACAGTGCATATCACATTGTTCTTGTCGATCTAAAATTTGAACTGCTCTGAGATGTGCATGTGTGGGGCAGATGATTAGAGGTGTGTGGTAAGCAAGGCACATCTGTTGGGGATTGACGATGACGACGAAGATGGAGACCCTTCAATTTTCAAAACTTTCTGTAAATATTAGAATAAACAATCTGATAATTCTGTGACCATTTCCCATATTGTTCTTTCTTGCGACTGCAGGTCGCCTTTAGGAAATTATGGACGGGCCTGCCCCAAAGTTATTAGTTAGTTATTAGAAAATTAAATTAGATCTCTATATGGAGCTGACCTGTTCTGACATTCCATATGTTTATCTGACCTCATCAAACCCTGTACACTCAAGACACGCTCCATATATGGCCAGTTCAGAATACATTCCATATGTTGATCTGACCCCCCATGCCAAAGCACCAGCACTCGCCCAGCAGTCTGTCATGACCCAGGCAGATATGTTGATCTGACCCCCCATTCCAAAGCACCAGCACTCGCCCAGCCCTTTAGTGCGAGGTCGCTTCTAATATTTTCTAGACATGCAAACAGACTTACACGGTCTGTAAGATCATGCGTATTAATTAACTTAAAGCAAAGAAATACAGCTATTTCTGGTTTTGGTGTGATTATTACATAATTATTACATAGACAAAAGGTTGCATGATTTATTCATAGGATGATAATTATTCCTGGAGTTGTAAACATACACTTGAAGTCTGTGAGAAGCTTTCAAAGTTGACTAAAAGTAAAACATGCAGCAATTTGCTGATGTTCACCTCGTTTTTGCATAATGTATGGCAATTATGCTAATTAGGAAAGGTTGTATGACTTCACAATGGTAACAGATGAATATCTGGACATCACAAACATGGACTCAGACTCTTAGATCACCTTTATAAGTTACCTAGAAGCAAAGTTATTGCCATTTCCGTTTTTGACAATTTATTAGCTAATTATGCTAATTAAACATGCTAAACCTGACATAAAAAATTGGAGACATGTTTTTTTGGCATTCTGGTAACCCCAAGAATCAAGATATACCTGTCTCCAAAAATTAACATTCCAAAATCACGGGCATCAAAATTTGATTGATAGGCTCCCCTACTATATGATGAATTCCCAGAAGCTTCACTGCCAAAGGAGTTGAAGAACAAAGTGACAACAACAGAGAA
Source organism: Electrona antarctica (assembly GCF_951216825.1). Taxonomy (NCBI): domain Eukaryota; kingdom Metazoa; phylum Chordata; class Actinopteri; order Myctophiformes; family Myctophidae; genus Electrona; species Electrona antarctica. The sequence goes on from NC_136806.1 coordinate 10,913,245, forward strand.
GTAAATAATGGGAGCAATCTCCTCAAAGAATTCGATCTACATATTGATTACATTTTTAAATTGTTTGTTTGTTGACTATATTTCAAATTACTTTTATTTCATTAGTGTGTTTCATTAGTGTTGCAGGTTTTTCTTCTGTATTCACTTTACGGATACAATACTACTGTTATACTATTGTGTGTGTATATTATTCTTATTCAAACAAGTGTCCGCCACCTCCCCCAAAGCACAGCCCTCTCCCTCCCGCCACCTCCCCCAAAGCACAGCCCTCTCCCTCCCGCCACCTCCCCCAAAGCACAGCCCTCTCCCTCCCGCCACCTCCCCCAAAGCACAGCCCTCTCCCTCCCGCCACCTCCCCCAAAGCACAGCCCTCGCCCTCCCGCCACCTCCCCCAAAGCACAGCCCTCGCCCTCCCGCCACCTCCCCCAAAGCACAGCCCTCTCCCTCCCGCCACCTCCCCCAAAGCACAGCCCTCGCCCTCCCGCCACCTCCCCCAAAGCACAGCCCTCTCCCTCCCGCCACCTCCCCCAAAGCACAGCCCTCTCCCTCCCGCCACCTCCCCAAAAGCACAGCCCTCTCCCTCCCGCCACCTCCCCCAAAGCACAGCCCTCTCCCTCCCGCCACCTCCCCCAAAGCACAGCCCTCTCCCTCCCGCCACCTCCCCCAAAGCACAGCCCTCGCCCTCCCGCCACCTCCCCCAAAGCACAGCCCTCTCCCTCCCGCCACCTCCCCCAAAGCACAGCCCTCTCCCTCCCGCCACCTCCCCCAAAGCACAGCCCTCTCCCTCCCGCCACCTCCCCCAAAGCACAGCCCTCTCCCTCCCGCCACCTCCCCCAAAGCACAGCCCTCTCCCTCCCGCCACCTCCCCCAAAGCACAGCCCTCTCCCTCCCGCCACCTCCCCCAAAGCACAGCCCTCGCCCTCCCGCCACCTCCCCCAAAGCACAGCCCTCTCCCTCCCGCCACCTCCCCCAAAGCACAGCCCTCTCCCTCCCGCCACCTCCCCCAAAGCACAGCCCTCTCCCTCCCGCCACCTCCCCCAAAGCACAGCCCTCTCCCTCCCGCCACCTCCCCCAAAGCACAGCCCTCTCCCTCCCGCCACCTCCCCCAAAGCACAGCCCTCTCCCTCCCGCCACCTCCCCCAAAGCACAGCCCTCGCCCTCCCGCCACCTCCCCCAAAGCACAGCCCTCTCCCTCCAAACCATTACATTCTAAAGCTGCATTCATACTCCAGTTTGTGGTGATAGCTTATCACCGCGGTGTAGTTTTTTAAGGCTTAGAGAACTACAACATTACGTCATTCGCCGCAGTGATCCGCTATCACCGTGGAGCCCGACACATCTCTCTGTTTGTACTGTCAGACGAGTCCTTTCACTCTGGAGCTATCACCCCCCCGTTCACTGATTGGTCTACAAGTTGGGTGGGCGATTTTGCAGGCACAGGGGTTTTGTATCTGAACCAGAGGGAGGCGGGGTCTGTGCTTAAGGCTCATGCATACTCCAGTTTTTTAGGTGATAAGTTATCACCTTCACCTTCACCTATCACCGTCACCTTCATAACGAGTCAAGGCCATCATACTCGCAGTGATGTCCCTAACAGGTTTATCATTTTGTTTCTCCTAGTGCTCTGAAAAAGAGGATTCAGGAGTGTAAGAGTGGCCGTTTCATGGACAGGACCAAACGCATCCTGGAGGAGTTGAAGAGTCTCCACTGTGATCCCCATCCATTCTTCCACATCTATCCATCAGATCCAGAGGCAGATCCAGACTGGGAGACGGATTCAGAGTCTGACTCTGGCTCTGGCTCTACGTCAGATTCTGATTCAGAGTCAGACTTGAGTAAGTGGTTCGAGTAGTCTGTCATGTAACTTAGTTTGTAATGTACAGTAACTGCTTTGGTTCTTAATGATGTTTAAAATTGTGTTTAACCCATTTAGGCCTGACCTCGAAATTTAAAAAAAATCTTCTAAATCCTCCAGTTTTCTGAAATAAATATTTTCAAGATCTTTCAAAAATAGCAGACCTACAAGCTCGTAGCGCGCCACTCGGTGGCGCGCTATGAGCTTGTAGATCTGCTATTTTTCAATAGCTAAATTATAACATAATGTTTAAAACACCAAAAGGGGTTCCCGCCAAGAATGGGTTAAAGACTATTTTGCATTTCATTTAAATTAATTGATCTAGGCACTCTGTATTGAATATACTATTATTTTGGGTATTTTATGCACTTGCCTTCTGCAGGCAAGTTGTTCATGCGTTCACTTCCTCTTGCAATGATATTGATCAATGATAGGTGTGTGTGGTAGATGTCAACATTCCTCTACCCTTGCTGGGAACATCCTGAGCAAGGTTCTGCCTCCCCCTTGTGAGTTGTCAGGTGCTGTACACAGGATTGTCTCATTGGAGGTCAGGTTTTGGCCTGCTCGTATCTCTGGGCTGAATCAGGAGTCGAGACCCAAAAGACTGCTTCCCTAGCTTAACAACCTTTCTCGTTGCTGGTCCAGAACGGTTTATTACAATGATAAAGCTTCTATAGTAGCACTTTCCATTCTGAGATTTTGAACAAGGGTCCATTCTCTCTCCACATGGTGTTGCTACAATGTACAATTTAACCCATTTAGGCCTGAGGCCGATTCTAAAAACGCCTCTAAATCCTGACCTAAGGTTTCTGAAAAACTTCAAATATTTATATCAACATTTTTACATTTTTGAATACTGTACATACTGTACAGAACCCAAAAATGGGTTCCCGGCCTGAGGAGGTAAAACACCAAAAGGGGTTCCCGCCCAGAATGGGTTTAAGGCATTAGTTTTAGCAGATGTGCTTATCTAGAGTAGGCGCTATGAAGTTATGTAGTCGAGGAATGGATAGATTGGCTACCACAAGGATACAATAATACATTTTATTGAGTTCAGATCTGGTAAGCCAGAGCCAATTAAACAGATTTTTAAATGCTTTGCACAAGTCATTGCTACTGAAACAAATACAAAATAATTGGTGATAATATAGGTAAGGGGTGTATCTGCTCTATAATCCTACCACCCCATAGTGATACGTGATCTGAAGCAACAAAAAAAAGTTAATGTTCCTATTAAACTTTTCAGCCTTCTGGAAGATCGCCATGGAAGGTCCTCCTGACACGCCGTATGAGAATGGAGTGTTTGAGCTCTACTGCCAGTTTGGTCCTGACTATCCTGTGAAACCTCCTCTGGTCCGCTTCGTCACACGTGTATCCTCAATATTAACACATCAGTTACAGACATGAACGCACGCTGATATTAATTGAAAGTACAGTAATTTAAGTTGATGGCAAAAGCTTACAATATTGAAAACGATCTAACACAGAACTTGTAGCAATTCAAATTAATCTTTCTTAACATAAGCAAAGATACATCACTGCAACATCAACAGCGTGGGCCGAATCTGCCACAATATATTTGACCGTAACTACAACGCCCAAATCACCATGAGAGAAATCCTGGATGCCATATATGGACTGCTCATCATCCCTGAGCCTGAAGACCCCCTGGACAGGTTGTTTTTAAGACTTTGATTTAAAATGGATGTTTTTTTTATCACCTTTCATACACAAAGTCAATTGACAGTGCTTTCTTTGCATAAAAAGGCAATTTAAATGTGGCAAGGACATTTTGGAAATGCATGCTTTTTATATGTTATGTTGGTAACTGTATAGTCCTTTAATAATGCATTTAAAATGAATATTTATTTATCTTTCCCTTTGGAAGCATTTTGGCAGAGGACTTCATGACCAGCCGTGATAGATACGATCAAGCAGCCAAGGACAACACCGAAAAAAATGCCGGGACCTCACTTGAAGATGTGGAGAAGGTGATGAGTTATTAATTTGAGTGAAATTATGATATGGACTTGTTGTAGGTCATTGAACAAATTAACTTATTTTCATTCTGTCCTCTTATTCATTGAAAGAAACTGGTGGGTCAAACTCCTGATGATACACCCCGACATCTGATCTGTCCACTGACCAAGAAGATGTTTAGGGACCCTGTGCAAACAAAATATGGAGATGTATACGAACGAAAGGCCGTTGAGAAATACCTCAAAAAGTAAGGTCTCCCCCCACCCCCAAGAAATGTCTCGCTGGTAGAATTGTCTTGTATTCTTAGTTATTGAACATTGTTTTTCAGGCATGGAACGCATGATCCCATTGCTGGCAAAAGCCGACTTCTCAGAAGAACTGACATTAAACCAGACCAAGACATGAAGAAAATGGTGAAGAAGCACCGTTCCTATCAAATTGGAACCTGGGTGTAGAAGGAGAGCGGAATGGTGGATCTGAGGGTATAGGCCAAACACTGGACAGTGTTGGCGGGTAACCTCACATTAACACATTAACACTTGTTCCATCATGATGTGAGGGATTTCTATTTCAGTTAAGTTCTTCATTACCAGTTAGGGGTTCTTTTTCATCCCATCACATCACAAGTGAAACCTGTGTGAAACTTTACTTTACACTATAACATTTTCTACCATTACTGCCTTTTGCACTGAACTTGATGTAAATGATGTGGCGAGCTGCACACAAACAATCATGTCATGCATGTTTGAATTTAGTTTTTTTCTTCTTTTTTAATGTACTTTAAATTGCTTTAAAAGGTAACACTAAACATGCCAGAATTCCAGAATTGTCCCTTAAGGGGATTATGATCAAAGATTTTCAGTACTGCAGCAATATTTCGTAAGATAATTTGTTCATGGTTCTTGTTATGGTGTATGTTAAAATCAAATAAGCATGCAATACCAGCATTATATTATTTTATAATAATTGATTAATGATACATTACACTATTTTTCGATTTGTCTTTTAAATCTGCCAAAAAACATGGCAAAAAACATGGATGTTTATCTTTCCTGTTGAAATAGTCTGCCTCGATAGCATAAGCATAATTCACTATTCTATTCAAAAGGGCGTCATAAAGGTATTATTTTTATGATGGATTTGGCAATATTGCATTTTATGTATACTTCAACCTGTGATTTTCCAGTCCCTATTAAAATATAAAAACAATATAAGCTCTTGGATCCATCCTATTTTAATGTTTCATTGTGATCGGTGTATGAAATAAAGTTGATATGCTTCAGTAGGCCTACATGTATGTGTGCACATTGGACAGGCCTGTCCAGGACAGGCTTCAGACGTGCCTCCTCAGGAGACTTGGCTCAGATCTGAACCCATTTGATTTGGCGTTAGGAACCTGTTGCAACCACATGCCCTTGCTGACGTCGACCCCAGGCAGGGTTTGAATCCACAACCTTCCGCCTGAAAGGCATATGCTAGTCTAACCACTACACTAGAGTGATGATTGATTGAAGAGAAAAACTCTCCATACCAGAGAAGGCAGTCATCAGATCATCACCAGTGTTGGAAAAGTTACTCTAAAACGGTAATTCATATATTACCTATTAACTACTATAGTTACTACTATAGTTATGTATTATTTATTATTATTTACTGTATTACTTTCCTTTTCTTCCCCCAGTAATTGCATCTTTTGTCCCCAAAAGTGTCACACTACCCAGTTTGTTCAGGACGGTTTAAGGCCTGCCTTTCTAGGGTACAATGTAACCTGGCAGCGCGGCGCAGGTTCGAGTCCCGATCCAGGCGGCCTTTGCTGCATGTCTGCCCTACAAAGCCAGAAAAAATGGGCCAATAATGGGTTTAAAAGTGTTTCAACTGGTCAGCCAAATGAGATAAATAAGTGATCTTACACTAACTGTAAATATGTTCTTGAGAGGTAATTGTTTATCCCACAAAATCACAAAGGCTAATTTGACCTTTGGCATACACAAATCGGTGTGTCCAAAAACGTAGTTACTGCACTTTGGGTTTGCACCATCCAATCAATAAAGGCATAAAAAGCCCCAAAATAAATTATACGTCAGATGTACTCGAGGGGTTTCTTGCTGTGCTCAAGGGCGCATACATATACTCAAGGAGTTAATATGCTGCATTACTATGTGGGTGTATTCAGTGTGTGCAAGACCCACATGTCATTCTCTGAAGTGGCAGTCAGCTGACCAATTGTGCGGGGTATTTAAGCTCACCTAGACTGCTTGCTTCTTCCTGCCTTCCTTCTGCATATGGTTCCTGGTTGTTATGTGATGTTTGCTCCCAACGCCACCCCAGCACCACCGGTGGGCTCTGCTATTTCTGTTCCCCATGGGGGGTTGTTATTGTATATCTACTCTCCCTGATCTTGATGTTTAATGATGGTGTTTAATTGTGCCGAGCAGGGAGAAAAATGCTGAACGCCAATAGCATATATCATATGCACACTTGTATTCTCATTCTATCTATTCGTGATCTGACTGAAATCTGTATAGTAACACACACACACACACACACACACACACACTTTCACTACCAATAGCCAATGGGTCTATCTACAGTAGAAAGAGATTGTTTGTTGATGAAAGTTGAAGAAAAGCTGCTTGGAAAATAGTTTATTTAAAAATGAATCAATGTATAGGCCTATAGAACTTTGCAACTTTAAAAACAAGCATATTATTCTTCCTGGCAGATCCTACAGTAGGCTTGGGCATTCCCCCTCTCAACACAAAGTTAAGTTTCATTTTCCTGGGATATTTGCTTGTAGTTCAGCTCCACCTAGTGTCTTTCTGTTTTAAACAAGAGCTTGGGAAATCACATAACCCAGTAGCAAGAAAGCTTATAGGACAACTTTAGTTTTTTTCAACCGAGGTTCATATTTTGGGTTATTAGAGAAAGTAAAAGATGAGTATTATTATTATTTTTTATTTGCTGCATTCTTCATTTGAGCGTTTTTAGCTATTTTTTTTAGCAAGCCACACCCCTATTGCCCTTGGAAACAGAAACCTAAATGATTACACTTTGTGAGCAGCACATTACGATGCAAGGTGATCGAGTTTCTTGATTACATTGATTTACTGTAAAATGATATGTATTTACATTTCTGTTACTGTATGACACTGTAATGTTAAAGGTCATAAAGGTTATTGTTATTGTTTATCCCTCTGGCAGCTACAAAGATAACAATGATTTGCCTTTTTTCAGATGGCTACCATAATATACAACCTACTTGAAAGGCACAGACTGGAGTCTTATTACAACCAATTGATTACGTTTGGTGTGAAAGATGAGCGAGACTTCATTGATAGTGTAACAGATGAAGATTTAAACAACATGGGTAAGATTATTGGATATAAATGGCCTAGACTAAATTGTACATATGAGTCAATAACTGTAGTGAAAAAAATAAGCCCTATCTCTTCATATGTTTTTAAGAAATTAACTGTGTGCATTTTAACAACAAAAACTTATAGTTGTATTTATTTTTTACTGCAGTGCTAAAGAGAAATGTTCATATCTTAAGTTAAAAGTTGTAAATGTACTGTAGGCTATATGAAATTAATAGCTTAGACAAGTAACAAGTTATCTAAAAGTCTGTCAGTCCGTACCCTGTACGTCCCTGCAGTAACGAGTCGAACAAACAATTTGTGTTCAGTGTACGCTATGCTCTTAGCCTGGCGCAGCCAGACTTCATCCGCCCCTAATGCCCCGATGCGGATTATAGCCTACGCAGTTCAGCGCAGTGGTATAGCTATTAGTATCGCAACGCGAGGCTACTATGCTCTAGCCTTCGGGACATCTGGCGTATGTATTTTGCTAACCAATAACACATAACAGTGTAGAGGCGCCGTCGCTCCAAATTTGGTGACTTCCTACGCCCACTACAATGTTACAAACCCCACCACACATTAGGGCAGTCAATCTAAGCTAAAAAGGGGTGTGACCCAAAATAATTTGTAATCGTTCAAGTTTTTTTTTATGATCCTCCTTAGGGTCATCCAAATAACATTAAAAATTGTAAATTAAATAATTAGTCGATCATGGTAAATTCAGGGGTTGAAATTTGGGGTACCATTAACAACCATTATATGGCAACATTTTCAAAATGTCATTATGCTTTAAGTAGCATGTGACGTGTTTTTCATGATAGCACCGAAGTCTGACGTCACTTTCAGTAGAGGGCACCAACACACAGGTTCATGTCTTTTTGAGTGGTGTAAACCACTCCTACAACTGGCTTTGTTAGTTTACGTGTCTGTTCGTACCAAAAAATGAGCATGGTTGCTATGGTCACCCAGTTCACACGGGTGTGATTTCATTACGTCAGACATTACGTCAGACCACAGCTGATCAGTCTATATAAGACCTTACACCACTCAGTTCACACGGGTGTGATTTTTTTATTTGCATTGAAATCTCCATTGGGTGTTTTTAGGTCGCTTCATATAAGAACTGTGTTTGAAAAATAAACCGACCACCCCGGCCTTTCTGTCAGGGGAGTGGCTGTGCGTCGTTAATGATGTCCATTCATATTTGATACAGCCAGTTTCTGGAGAAAATGGAATTAATGTGGCCGCAAAAGCCTTGAAACTACATATGAAGGCAATGCCGCTGCTAATATACGTCACGCACAGCTGTCAACACATTGCGTTCCTGAGATTCCTCGTTGACGTAAGCTCAGCTGGTGGTGACTCGACTCGTACTAACCACGAAACATTAAATATCAATAAAATAAAAATAAACGTAATTGACATTCAGTTTCTGTTGTGCGACGGACAGATGCAGCCACCCGCATACCCGGAAATGTAGTCTCTGGGTTGTTTGACTCGTTTCTAACGCTTATTTTGTTACTCTTTGGGTATATTTGTACATTTCCACCTTCAGTCGATGCTTCATATCCATATGAGTGAAAAGGCCGGGGTGATCGGTTTATTTTTCAAACACAGTTCTTATATGAGGCGATCTAAAATCCCCCTATGGAGATTACAATGCAAATAAAAAGTACATGAACCTGTGGACTGACGCCCTCTACTGACAGTAGAGGGCAGTGACATCAGGACTTTGGTGCTCTATACACTGACATAATCAGCGCCTCAAACTGTGACTCCGCCCACCCCCTGGGGAAGTTGTGAGTGACTCTAGAAAACTAGGGGTTTTTCATGATTCATTTCAATCATCATCATCATCCATTCCAAGCAAGTTTTGCACAAAAACTCCTTGGGCTAAAAACAGCTATAGCCATTCATCACAAATGATGAGATCAGCACATTTTGGTGGCTATGGACTAATTAGTGTAAAATTATTAAGCAAAAGCATATCAGATAGAAAGTAGAAGAGGAACCCTTTCTACTAATGACATTATTGCCTTTTACATTTTAAATACATATTTCCAGGCTTTACCCAAGTGGAGAAGAATCGTTTTTTTAAAATGAGAAACGAAATTGGAAGATTCAGAGCCCCGGAGAACCCGTTGCAAATGGAGTCATTTTGCATCCAGTACAGATACCACCATTGTCCTGAACCAAAATGTATCAGGGGTGAGTAAATGGCATCCACGGAAGCCTATCTTTTAAACGGTAGCTTTGCATGAGCATAACCAGCTGTTGAATGTTCTTTGTGACAAAGGTTCTATGTTCTTGTTAGTTCGCATGAACTATTTATTTCTATTCTTTAAAATGATTTCATTGTGATGCATTATAAAATGATCAATCTGGGAACCCATATTATTCCATATCATTACTGTATATGAGTGATATGATATAGATATTTGTTGTGGAAATGCCCTCATGTTAGTGTGGTTATACTAATTTCTACTTAGATATGGACCCTGCACAAAACACAATTGAAGATCTGATGTTAAGGATCTGCCACCATGAACACGTTGGAAATTCAAAAGGTGTCTGCCTATACACAGTTGATGGGATGCCATTGACTGATGACCCTTTCTTCAACACATGTAAGAATGGCTTGACCTTACATTTGAATAACTTTAATATTGCTAATGATGTTATTTTATTATTATTATTTTTGTAAGGATCAAAGATTAGTCTGGCACATCTGACCTCTTGAAGGTATCAAAGAGAAGTAGAACCACACACTATAGCTCCCTTTGCCAAAACATTGGCAATACTAATCTTTGTATGAAATGATACTGTCTGAAGGCTACCTACTAAATAAAACATTCTTAAAGGATCATACCGTAGCCTAGTTCGGTATGTTTAATCCACTAGAGCCAATCCACTAGAGCCAATATGCCCACGTGGGGTTCCCTCAGTCCTTGTCACTTTTAAGCCCTTATATGGTTATGATAGGGCCAATAGACAATATGCAGTATAATTGACAATAAAGTAACATGTGCTGATTTCTTTCAATGAACATTTCTAATCTACAGGGACCTTAAAAGACAGACACATTGAAAATGGAGCAGAGTTGTATGCAATATTTACACCAAAGCATAACCTAAAGCAATCCCCTGCAATGCAAAGGCTAGAAGCTCCTCAAGTCTTGGGTGAAGGAGAAGATACTGTTCGATGCCACGTGATGCTGAGGGTGAGCTGAACGATTTAATGGTGATGATGTGACTAGTGATGCTGAGGGTGAGCTGAACGATTTAATGGTGATAATGTGACTAGTGATGCTGAGGGTGAGCTGAACGATTTAATGGTGATAATGTGACTAGTGATGCTGAGGGTGAGCTGAACGATTTAATGGTGATGATGTGACTAGTGATGCTGAGGGTGAGCTGAACGATTTAATGGTGATGATGTGACTAATCGAAATGTTATACTGTTTAACAACTTATACTTCTACTGTCATTATTTAAGTAAGTAAACCGCTGGGGACGCTAGGGGGCGTGTTCTCTCCTCCGTGTCATCAGTGCCCATACCTGAGGCGGGGTTGGCGAAAGGGCCTTTCTGTGTGGAATTTTCATGTTCTCCCTGTGTCCCCTAGGGTATGTACCCTCACAACAAAATGCAGTAATCCTGGTCTCTACACTTAGACTAATCATTGGTTAGACCAGTCATTAGTCCTACAACCTATCTCAAACCCTAACCCTAACCTCCCACGGGGCAGCACACCTAAACCCAACCTTAACCCTCTCCCAACCCTTAACGCACCCCACACCGACCTTAATTCGGTCGTCTATACCCCTCACCAACCTTATGTCTAACCAATGCTATGTCCAACCAAAGGATGCCTCCCGGCCAGCTGGGGTGCCTGATGGAGGGGAAAGGAACTGGTCGGAATAACGTGTTCCTTCCACACGATATGTCCGGCCGGGAAAACTCCCCACTGTCAGGTGAAAAGAAGCAGCTTGGACTCTTCATGCATAGAAGGAAGCATGAGGTCAGTCCGCTGCCCCCCCAGGTTGGATTACATTAGATAATGACACTGGGTGAAAAAATGGGTGAGTTGTATGCATGTTACATGCATGTAGAAAAGACAAACCCAGTGTGGGAGGCCATAGAACATCAGCACTGTCTCCTTTCCCATATTCTCTCTCTCTCTCTCTCTCTCTCTCTGAGGAAGAATAAGGTGCATGTGTTGGGGTCGGTTGATCCCTTAGTGATGGCAAAGGGGATAATGGCAGCTCGCATTAAAGTAGAGAATGCCTACTACAGTCTGGCGGGGGACAGTGGGGGTGTTTGTACAGGTGTGGTGTGTAGGAGAGGCATTATGCACGGTCACTATTGACAGCACCTTACAAGTTTTATTTGTCTTATGTGATTTTAAATGTCATAATATATAGGTGGTTATAATCATCTGGCTGTCATGTTTATCATTAAAAAGATTTAATAAAGAGGTCTTGAAAATCAAAGAAATCTAGCTCTCTCTCTCTCTCTGTCACTTGTGTGTGTGGGCTCCAATGTGCTTGGTGCCACAGGCACTGGTTACAGAACCTATCATCGCTCATCGTGTGGATGCTCAAATAATTATTGTTAGTTATAGTTGTCGTGCTTGGTGCGAACAGCTCTTAACTCACCACATTTCATCATAGGGAAACTTTGAGATCAAAGTGGACTTGGCAAGTGACACGATCAACAACTTGAGACTCAAACTTGCAAATGAAAGTGGAATCCCATCTCATGTTCTCCATTACAGGTAATTTAAAATCATTGCCATAAAGCATGAAAATCATTAAATAAGTATGCCTATACATTACCTACTGTATAATGGAAACACAGATTAAATAACACTACCAAAATCCTATGACTCGTAAAAACAGAAGCAATATATATTTAAAAGCAAATATGGCAATGTCTCAATTAAAATTGTTTAATTATACAAGGATATTTTATACAAGAAAGTTGACCCCAACTGGCTGCACTAACAAGGTGGTTGCAATAAAATATTTACATTTATACATACATTTTTATTTCATGTTTGTGAATGTGCAAAACTGAATGAAAAAAGGTTTGTCCCATTCTAGTTGACTATAGTTTATAGGCTACCTTGTGATGTTTGTACAGTTTCTAGCCTAACCTTTTTCTGTGGAGGGATATACAGTAGAAATACAAATTAAATTAGTGTGATTTTATAAATAGGATACTACTTAACTACTATATACTTTCCCCCCTTTTTATTCAGTGGTGAACATACCAGTAGTGAAGAGACACTGCAAAGTTGTGGTGTCTCTGAGGAGTCCACGGTGTACTTTACTTTGTCCACATTTTGCGGAGAGACTCCAGAGACCAATGAAGTCTTCATCAATGATGTTGTACCATCAGTCCAGCAAACACAGAAAGGACTGAGTGTGTTCTTCTCCTCACTTTATGCAATTGTAAGAGTACCATTGTGTCTTATTATTTTTTTGCCAATATACTGTATAGTTTTTGTCCTTTCAAATAATCATTTAACTCCTGATGTGTTTCTTCTCATTAACATCAAGTCTTTCCTAGCAAAATAGCAAAGTTACTAGGTAGAGCAGGTCGTCCAATTATCCGTAGGTCAGTGGTTCGAATCCCGGCTCTTCCTGTCCACATGTCAAAGTGTCCTTGGGCAAGACACTGAACCCTATATTGCCTCCAATGAGTCGGTCTAGCTTGCCAGTTGCCACCATTGGTGTGTGAATGTGGGAAGTGAGGACGCTGGCGTTCGCCACTTCACTTCCCACTGTATGAATGAATTAATGGACCATTGTATAAAGCGCTTTGAGCACTTGGAAAAGTGCTATAAAAATGCAATCCATTATAAGTAACATGCAAATGTAGCATGTTTATGCTATGTTTTTATTTCTGTTTTTTTCTTTTTTTTTAAGAAAACGCGAGATTCTGGAGAAGGATTCAAGAAAGTGGTTGCATGCATACGAAGTAGGGCTGACCCAAAAAAATCGATTAATCGACGATCGATCGATATGCACGGGAATCGATCTTGAAATAAAAAATCGAATAGTCATTTTTTTTAAAAAGCGGCCGCTTTTGGTCCGCGAGCCGGCCCCATTTGGTCCGCGAGCCATACTGCATGCTGGCGCCTCGCAGACCTCGCAACGCCTCCTCCCCTCTCCCCCCTCACTCAAGTACGCCCCGCACCAATCCGATACCACATTTTATTTAATCACGTGATGCGCGCAGCACGGTGAGACGGGGCCGCCGGTATTGAAAACGCGCATCCAGCCATAGGTGTGAACGGCTTTGCCGACGTGCGAATGGGGGACAATTTAAAACAAAGGCGGCTTGCTGTAGTTTGCGACTAACATAAATTTGCGCCGTGGGTGGAACGGGTGGAAAAGTTTGGTTACATTTTAAAATACAAGAGGGGAGCTAAATGCACTGCAGTGATCCAACTATTGCAACTTCAACGGGGGGGAGAGAGGGAGAGAGAGAGAGAGAGAGAGAGAGAGAGAGTCGCGTTAGAGAGTTGCGTTAGAGAGAGAGAGGCAGAGAGAGAGAGATGCAGAGAGAGAGAGAGAGAGAGAGAGAGGAGGGGGTCACGTTAGCAACAGGCTAAGCTCACAGCATATCGGTACGTTCGTTCTATAAACGGTAGATCCGCTCCCGTTTGGGGGCTGCTCCCAGCCCCTAAACGGTAGCGATCTACCCTTTAATAGAACGAACGTACGGTGCATTTGTTGCATGAAGCGTAGATCTGCGAGCTCGCAGCACGTCATGTCACAAACCGAAACAGCTCTCATTTGGTTTTGTCATTTTCCTCCCTCCGCAGTTAGACTGCTGATCTGTGCTGAGTGCTCTCGTTAGTTTTATTGTCCGTGGCCATGAAAAGTGCGTTCTCTCCCGAAGTTTGTTTGTTAGTTGCGGCCGCACAGGGCCTCACGGAGTCGCAGACGGCATTTTTTTATTAGTTGAAATGGAACGGCTCCTCTCTCTCTCTCTCTCTCTCTCTCTCTCTCTCTCTCTACCAATATTATACTGCCATGTCTTAATACAGTGTTGCTTTTTACAAATACAATAAGCAAATGAAGAAGGTTGATCACAAAGTTAGTGTGCTACTTTGATGGGAATGCGACGCGATTAAGAATACCTGCCTGGGTGCTGTGCGAACAGTGAATCATTATATAGTTTCTTACCTTGTTGTGGCTCGTGCTGGTTTGAAAAAAGAAGAATTATAGGCATAATCCAATTATAATCCAAGGTTTGTTTGTCTGGAGGATGGAGATCCAACACTATGTCATATTATTAAAGTAGGCTAAGTAAACTTTAAGAAGAGCTGGTCAGTGAGAAGCTGCTCCGCTCGGCTAATTGATCTGACCTATATTTGCGCAACTGACTGGCATTTGGCAGCACCTCGCTGCTGTCATAAAGCCTCGATTAAATGACGTTTTATTTCACTTAATTTTACGGCAAGATCAGGAAAATGCCTTTCCTTTACACTTGCGTGTGCTGTTTCCACGAAGCCTCTGAGTTTATTTCAATTATAAATGCAAAATGCTGTTCGTCCTGTGCTGCTTTGGATTATATATTTTTTTATTTGAGAGGTAATGCCTGTGTCAGGCAGTTTTATTTAATGTTGACTTGTTACGGTCGGATGTTTATTGGGTCAAAGCAACAATTGTTGCTTATTGTTAAATAAAATAATTGAGACCAATCCAAGCATGCGTTTCTCTCTGCTATATCGTTGTTTTATTTATTTTACACCGGGGCTCCACCGGGCGCGTCAGCGTCGCGTCTCCGTCACAGTCAGGGAATGTTCCCTTTTTAATCAATGAAGGGTGGCTCCACTGCCCGCGTTGCGTGACATTATCGCGTGCATTAAAATTGAACCGGTGCGTTTTTTGACCTACGCGACGGAGACGCACCCCCCCCCCCCCCCCCCCCCCCCCCCCCCGTCGGATGACGAAGCGTCGACGATCGATCGCTATTCGTTTCGAAGCGTCGATCATCAAAAGCGTGATCGAAGGTCAGCCCTAATACGAAGACTCACTGGATGCAACCCTCTGGCTCAAAGTCTGTACCAGTTGCTCTGCAGGAATGAGCTTCTGTCCTGGACACAGAAGGTAAACTATGAACTAAACTACTATAGCGCCACCATGAGGCAGCTTTTCACATTTGTTACCTAAAACTGCACCGATCTGCGTGAAACGTTGCATGCACACTCCCTAGAGGCCAAGGACAAACCTTTGACCTGCATTTTCCGCATCTGCCTTTTATAGCGCCACCAGGAGGCCGACTTTTGTAAAACTCCTCCAGATTCTGTCCAAAAATCTCACAAATCGTTACACAGTATCTCTATGGTCATGTGCTCAAGTCGGATCTGTCCGATATTTCATATTCCATCCTAATTGGCTATAATTGGCTTTCACAGTTTGCAAGATTGCCCCGTTTTGAACAAAAGCCTCAAATCATGAACACAGCATACAATTTACGTGAAATCTTTCACACATTTTCTTACTAGGCTGAGGAATATAACATTGGCCTGTTATAGCGCCAACAAAAGGGTTGATTTTTGCAAAACACATTTTTGGAACAAAATGCCTCAAATCATCCAATTGCCATCAAAGGCAAACATGTTTATATTACTCCTAAACATTTTGCCAAACATCTCACACAGTCCTATCCTCCTGGTGGAGACCTGTGCCCAGAAGGGCACTTTTTCTAGTTCATTCTACTTTTATATGTACTGTAGGACTCTTAATATTTATTGAATGGAATCATTTTTATACAGTGGTTCTTTAGTTTGCATTCATAATGGGGAAATATGTTTCCTCCTTTAGATTGCCATTGTTGAAGGCTTGTACACACTCTTTAGAGAACTTTTGCCTGCACTGGGAGAAAAAAGAGGTGACAAGATCATTGAGGACCTTGACGTCTTTGAGAATTCAACGTTCTGCTGGGCCTATCTTATCTCTGAAGCAGAGGTATGTAAAGATTCCACCTGTGGTGGTGAGCGTTTAAATACCTGATAGTGCTGCTGAGTCTGATAAAAAGATACGCTGTATGTTTTTCTATGCAACTACAAAACAAATGTTAAAGTATCCCTCATTACATGTTAGTTTTCTTCATGGTTTCATCACAGCACCCATGCTGAGACAATATGCGTAATGAACTCATTGGTTTTGAGGTATTTGTTTAACAAATCTCATGCACTTTATAGTCACTAGTGTAACTATTTTGCATGGTGGTGCATGTCGAGGCAAGTCTACCCAAGTGATTCAATTGTTCAATTCAATGGTTGTTTGCAACTACATGCATCTACCGTCTACAAGCGTCTACCCACAATCATTTGGTTGCAAGGAGTTGTATGATGACCCACTGGTGTGGTTTGGGCTTTAGTCATTGTTGAAGTTCATAAATATCACTAAGTCTCTCTCTTCTCTTCCACATATCGCTACTGACCGAGAGATAGAGACACCATCGTCCATGTCTAATTAATCCAGCATACATGTATAAACGTGACATGATTTTGAGCACACTCGTAGCAGTGATCTTATGCCAAGTAAGATCTTTATACTCTCTTGTTCTGGCAGAAAGAAACATCAGAACATGAGAACTACGCACCAATGGATCCTAGATCACAGGAAGGCGTACGTTTCAGTGACCCAGTCAGAGTACCTGGCGTACCAGGTGTCTTTGAAAGATCATATGTCCTCCAGAAAATCAAAGGTAAATGCAACTCTTGCCCAACATGATGGCTTTTTATGGACGGCCAAAATATTCAGTAGAATAGTAAATCATCATGACTATATTTTATACTAGACATCATGGCAAGACATTCTTGAAATGACAATCTGCATACAGAGCTAAAAATAAATGGTGTATTGCAATTACGTAATATTATGATATCAAAGACAATGTAAAAAATAAAATACAAATACAGCAGCAGTGACATTACATCGTGGAGGTTGTCCAAAAGAGGTTAGACATTTGGGTCATGTATCCTCAATAAAGGGAACCAAATATGAATGTACTGTATGTTTCCACAAACTACCAATACAGTAATTATGTAAATGAAAATGAAAAACAAAACTTTTATCACTAACATACTGTACATATTTTGTCATGAACATTCTTGCTATTAAAGATTAATTTCAGTGCAATTATATTTTGTTTAGATGGAGAGAAACTTCCAAACTGCAGAGAGAAACTGAGAGAAACGTCACTGAAGAGAGCAACGGACATTGAGAAGATTTTACTCAGTGTGCCTCCATTCTTCAGAACATACCATCTTTGGATTGACCATGCCAATGTGCCAGGTCAAAAGTAAGTGTGTGTGTGCGTGCGTGCGTGCGTGCGTGCGCGCGATGACTACATTTTTTAATTGTATTGCATGAAGTGTGCATTCAGTGTACTTACTGCATTTCTAGTAACCATTGGTGTTGAATTGAAGCTTTCAGATTGAAATTGAGAAGACCTTTGGCAGTATGACAGAAGGAATAAAACCGTTCCCTCATCTGATGGTGACTCCACCACTACTTCTGAAGGATGTCGGACTGGATGGGCCACGACTTGTTCTACTTAGTGAAGGTACCTTTGAAGAGGGACACACAAATGAGAGCATTAAGGGAAACATCATCAGCAGCATACAAATGGCATATGTATATACTGCATAGTGCATATGTAATAATCATTATGAGTACTCTTTGAAACCAACCCAATAAATGATTGTTAGCCATAAGGGTCTGTTGAACACGTTTTTCCTCCCTGGTAGATGAACTTGGCGTTTATGTGGGTAAAGACAAAGGAGCCCCTGAGATGATCAAAGTGTTTAGTTGTCTAAGTGGTGAAGTAAAAACTGTGGATGTCAACGTGCTGGCAGCCAAGTGAGTATTCCTTTATTCTTTTTGTAGTGAGACAGTTTGTTTGGGTCTGATGTCATGGTGTCACAGTCACATTTGGGTGTAGCTGCAGTGGGAACTCTATGTATGATGATATCTCTATCTATGGTTATGTCTGAGTCATTGCGACGGGCCCGCCCGCACAATTTAAATATAGGATAGGATGCCATATATGAGGACAATTTTGTATTCAGAACTCTGTACACAGACTGTGGCGCAGGAGGTAGAGCAGGTCGTCCAATGATCCATGGGTCGGCGGCTCGAATCCTGGCTCCTCCTGTCTACATGTCGAAGTGTCCTTGGGCAAGACACTGAACCCCAAATTACTCCAGATGTGCTGGTTGGTACCTTGCATGGCTTCCGCCGCAATCGGTGTATGAATGGGTGAATGTAATGCACAATCTATGTAAAGCGCCTTGGATAAAGGCGCAATATAAATGCACCATTAGCTTTGGAGTCATGTGATCAAGATGTAAGTCAGATGTTCAAATTCCATTCTAATTGGCTATGACTGCCTTTCAAAGTTTGCGAGCCCTGGGTAAACTCTGGTGTTTTTGACCATGTTTTTGTTTTGATCAAGATCAAGATCTTCTATTTTTGTACTGTTTTGTTTTTGTATACAAAGTACTGGAGACAGCAGAGTGGACCATAATACATTTGTCACAAGCAGGACTCCAAAAGAGGCAATTCTGGTAATGTTTACAATATTTGTCTTTTGCGGATTAATTTCTTGTACTATAGTATATTATTGTCAATATTGAGTATAAAAATTGCGATGTTGCCTGATATGTTTTGATCGGGATGTGGGAATCACATGGCTACAAATTGCAAGACACGTTTTAGTTATAGACAAATTCAGAAACGGGTCTCATGGTCGCAGCTTACGTATTTCCTGTAGGCGGACTCGACATAGCTGCGGGGTTTAAACCCTCACCAGGCGCACCTCTTCTACTACAGTGAACGGTAGAGTGACTGATGTTAGTCTGCCTCAAACGTTACTCTTTTACCTGCTTTTTACTAACACTACAAAGATGCCCAGAACATCGAGATGAACCCGTTTAGTTTATAGTACAGGAAATATATGGAAATACAGGGTCAACCTCAAAAAAACAAACTCAGCTGATTTTGCATCTTCAATATATCCTGAATAACAGAAACAAAGTTGCCTGGAATTGTCTGAGGGGAAAGTGTTGAAAATGGCCTGTACAGTATGGCCACCATTGACATCCTATTATAAGGCAATATTTTCTAAATTTCCTTATGCTTTGAGTAGCATGTGACATATCAAACTAGGGGGTTTTCATGATGCTGAAACCATTCCAAGCATTAGTTTTGCACAAAAACACTCATTGGGCTAGATTTTGCCATAGCAACTTGCTCAGTGATGATGTCAGCACATTACATTATTACTGGACTATTATCCAATAATAATGGCTGCTCCAACAGTAGTGGCAACAATCCCAAAAAATATCCACCGCGGGGTCTGAGACCAGAGCCATTGAGTAATGGTTGAGACGAAGCAGTGAAAGGTCCTGAAAGATACATAACGTCAGTCTTACCCAATACCCAATCTTTCTGTTTTATGAACACAAGGCTGCCGTACTTTATACCTCATACCTTAAATGCTTAGTAAGAGGTATAAAGTACAGCAGCCATGTGTTCATAAAACAGAAAGATTGGGTATTGGGTAAGAAGGTTATGTATCTTTCAGGACCTTTCACTGCTTCGTCTCAACCATTACTCAATGGCTCTGGTCTCAGACCCCGCGGTGGATATTGTGACGTTCCGTTTTTTTTTTAATGTTGCCACTACTGTTGGAGCAGCCATAAACTAAACAGGTTCATCTCGATGTTTTGGGCATCTTTGTAATGTTAGTGTTAGTAAAAAGCAGGTAAAAGAGTAACGTTTGACTTGAGGCAGATTAACATCAGTCACTCTACCGTTCACTGTAGTAGAAGAGGTGCGCCTGGTGAGAGTTTAAACCCCGCAGCTATGTTGAGTCTGCCTACAGGAAATACGTAAGCTGCGACCATGAGACCCGTTTCTGAATTTGTCTATTGACATGCTTCACATTTTTCCTCATAATAAAAAAGACACTTTTTGTCCATGTTCTTTTTCATCTCATTTCATTAGGTACTAGTGGATGCAAGCGGCTCTATGAATCAGAACTGTTATGGAAGTGTGGATATCAAGAGGATTGATGCAGTAAAAGTGCTCTTTGATAACTTTGCCACACGGACCATGGCTTATGATTTCCATCATGTAATCGGCCTTGTGAAGTTTGACTCAGAAGTGAAAACCCTCCACACATTCACAGAAACTCTGGAATAATTCAAGGTACTACTCGTATTACTGACTTCACACATCCTATTTTCTTGGGGTATAAATAAAATAGATTCAAGATTAAGGCACATATAAGTAAAACTGCCTGCCAGTGCTAGTATTGTATTTAAAGATGGAGTGCTGTGATTCTTTTCCTCCTAAAACAAGATTTTTGTGTAGAGAAAGTGTTAAAATTATGTTTTTGTGTATGTTAAATAAACATCTATTGGCAAGGCCGCGGGAAGATATTTACAGTAGGAGGTGCCACCAGTTCATTAATTGGGCCTGGTTTGCCTGGTGGGTGGTGATCCACCTGAACTGAAACCGCACCCACAGCTGTTGTTGTATGTTAAAGAGGGAGGCGTTAGGGAAGGGGATGTTATTGTGATGTCACTATATCACTGTCATTTCGATTTGGCCTTTTGACCTGGGCCTCGATTGGGCCTTTTGAGAAACCAAAAATACACAGGGAAGACATAGTTCAATATTCTAACCACACCTGGGGGTCTATTAGAGTAATGTTAACTCCATAGACACATACAAAACAGAAAAAGTACTTAATACTTACAACTACTATAATTAGTTAGCAGGGAGGGAAAGTTTATAAGGCATCATGAACCTGTTATACAGTACTATTACTGTGAAACTTCGCTATCCGGTAAAAATGAGAGGCTGGTGATTCCATGTACTGTATATTGGAGGAATCATGTGGGTGTGTACACCAACCCAGGTCAACAGTTGGAGTAGGCACTGAATACTGGACACGTCTTGGCCCAGTAATCTGGAACCTTTTGTTGAGAATCGTGGGCAACGGAGGGGCATCATTCACAAATTCATAAATACTACAGAGGCAGAGAATTCTAACATAAATTGTTAAGGGTTTTAGGGTTAGGGAAGAATTAAAGAATACATGGTGGCTGTTTGGTCAATGAGCTAAGAAAATCAAATTGGTAAACATGTCACAACATCAATACCATATGCCGCCTAAATAATTGGCTGACTGAATTACATGTGCAAAAGTACTAAAAGGCTTGTTTGTTTGTGAGAGGACTCGAGGAGTAGAGATCCCAATTAAAATAAATCCTGGACTTTATTGTGCTTTTATTAGGGATGCACCGATGTATCGGCCACATATCAGTATATCGGCCGAGTTGGTTTTGGTGCCCAGAAATACCAGGTGCCCACTGTGTTTTGGTATTTGTGAGGTGTCCAGAAGGTTTAGGTGCCCACTGATACCTGTATTCGACAGCAGTTTTCAAGTGGGAGAAAAATAAAAATTTGCTATAACATTTGTGGGATACATTTATAGGATCACATTCACAGTCTTCAAGCAATGAGAGGCACCAACCTCTACGATGCTCTACAACATGGAGTGTCTGAGTTGGAAAAAGTCAAGATGAAGTTCAGTGATTGCAGACTTCGCATCATATGTCTTACAGATGGAAGTGATGTTGGGTAAATTTACTGTAACAGCATGTCAGTAGTTATAGTATTGTTAGTATTGAGAAAAAAAAATCAGTGTTGCCTTTGATGTGTTTTCATGTTTTACTGGGATAAAGGAAATGCGTGACATGATCATCTGCCCATAGATCACAGACCAAGCCAGTTGATGTTGTTGAAAGGCTGATAAACGCTAACATCATTGTGGATGCAATCCTTCTTGGAGATGTGAAGAATAACATGTTGCATGGAATTAGCAATGCAACAGGTACCGAGCATTCAGCATGCATGCTATTTTCACACTTGTATCTATATCTATGTGTAGAACTAAGGGAGCCTATCTCACATCTGAATGTGGTTTCAGGTGGTTGCTGTTTCAAACCAAAGACTAGCATCGACGGCCTGAAGCTGTTTGAGATTGAGACGGTTCTTTCTCTGGAGATGAGGAAACCCAAAGAGAAACTCAATCCATCTACCCTCACTAAAGTTTGTCACACAACACAGAATTAGATGTATGACAGGATTACCAGTAAACTGTAACTAGTTGTTTGTTCATTCATTTTAATAGGGAGGTTTTCCAATTATGTTATTTAAGAAAGGGGGTGACTTGACTTACTTAATCCTCTTTACCCTGTCGAGGGGCATAGGGCGTCCACCAGAGCTCTCCATCTCACTCTCTTCTGAGCCTGCGCTTTTGCTTCCTGCCAGAACATTCCAATGTCCTTTAGGTCCTGGAGAGTGGAACGTCTCCAGGCGTTTCTTGGCCTACCCTGTTTCCTCTTCCCCTGTGGGTTGTAGTCCAGGGCCCAGGGCTCCAGACTAATTTTTTCACAGGTAGCACTGGTGCCACCTACCTTTTCATTTGGTAGCGCCACCACAAATTAGGTAGCACCATTTTTTTCTTTGTATAGCGTGGTATTAATACATGATCTTATCATGCCCCCACATCGGGCGCCATTTATTTATGTAGTGGTTTCCACCATTAAAGGTTTGAATCATAAAACCCCCTACAAAGGTCACTGTGTAAAAAACAGCAACCTACCTGGTTATACTTCAAAACACTGTAGATGGTTTCAACCCACCACAAAGTCACTCAGTCAATAAAGGCAATATTTATATTCCACACACAGAAAGTCAGTTTAAGGTTTTGTGTTGAAAATTAAATGCAGTCCAAACCTTTTGGATTAATAAAGTGACAATTTGTACAATATCTCCATTACCATTATCCAAATTAATTCCTTATTATAATATTTCTACATTTTGGAAAAAATCTTTTGCAATGTGAAATGCCACCAAATTCTTAATCCTTTTCCTTTTGAATATTGGAAAAGTTTCGGAATGCTCTCAGAGCCTGCATATCTCCGCGTGCTGAAAATAGCTGATCTACAAGCTCACAACGCGTCGCGGACGCGACGTGTTGTGAGCTTGTAGATCAGCTATTTTCACGTATGGTATGGACACATAGGCTACCTCCTCGATGCAAACATAACAAGCTTTGGAAGCTATTTTTCGTGGCACATGTTTAATCAAACAACACGTTTACTAAGTTTCACTCAGTGTTTGGGTCGGGAGTCGGCTGTCTGTGTAGATCATGACTGATCATCATGCAGTTAGATATGCGCGCTGCGCGCTCCAGTGAAATTGTACAGCTGAGAAAGATTAGTTAATTTGTGTCGGATAAGCTGCGTTCAGACCTGAATATATATTCGCCTCGGTTCGTCCAGTTTGTACCGCGGCAGGTCGCGCCGCGCCCGTTTGCGCAATTCTCGTCTTTGAATTGACTTTGTATGTAATCGCGCCGCTCTGACCATCCAAGTCTGAAGGGCTTATTTGTGGGTTTTCGTGAACGATCGTTCTTTGAACACTGGGCGTCAGGCGAACGTCCAATGTTTTCAATCAATGGAACGGGCAAGCACTGCGGGATGTTTTTTTTTCCTCCACTCATCCTTCCAGCAAGTCCCACCTGTGCGACCTCATTCAATTTTAAGTATCACCCTTAATAAATTAAGTCGCATATGCGACCTAATAGGTCGCACGCTGGAGCCCTGCCAGGGCCTGTCTTGTGGTGTTATCTGTGTCCTTTAGTTTAGTTTAGTTTATTTGTACATAATAACAACAATATGGTAAAATAAAATAAATACAGAAAGCAAATATTTCAATAAGAAACCAGATTAGTTACATACATGATGTGCTGGAAGTGCCAAAAAAGGGGCTTATCGAGTGGCCTTCCTATAGAAGTTACCAGTTGAGCTTAAATAACAGAAATAAAATATATGAATAATATTGGTAAGCCTAAAGATTTAAAAAAATAATGATAATGAAAAAAGAAAAAATATTCGAATAATATCAAATAATAACATGACTAGGGTGTGTTGCCCAAGCTTATTAATACAAATTGCAGTAATTGTCTCTTAAAAGAACTGAGACTAGTACAGACTCTGATATGAGACGGTAAGTTGTTCCAAAAGGGTGGTCCTCTGAACTTGATTGAAAATTGGGCCGATGTTGTCCTGAAGAAAGCTGAATGAAGATCAATGGATGCTCTGGTGTAATGATTATGAATTTCGTTATTAAAATGGCATACATTTTGAAAACAGGCTGGGAGTAGTTTATTAATTGATTGGAATAAAACAAAATGCATATTTGAAGTTTGTTTATATCAAAAATGGGAAGAATTTTCAAAGACTGAAACAGAGGAGTGGAACTGGTGAATTTGCTAGAAAAAGTAATCATTTTGATAAAACGTTCTGGGATAAAAGTCTGGGCTTTCTAAGGGTGTGGCCCTCCAAGTTTGCGCTCTATAATTTTTAGCCCTGCAGTTGAAAAATGTTCCAGTAATTTGTCGGTTCAAGTAATTGAACGTGGTGGCTTATCACATTATAATAATGACGTTATTGATTATCATTTACAGAGTATTTTAAGAAGCCTCTTTGCCAGTCGTGGATATGATGAATTCCCAGAAACTTCACTGCCAAAGGAGTTGGACAACAAAGTGACAATGACAGAGAAGTAAATTATGGAATAAATCATATTGAAGAAATTGCTCTAAATATGAATCACGTTTTTAACATGTATATATATATAATTATTATTTGTATTATATATTTTTGGAGGATCGTGTATGAGAGTCGGTCTACTTTCTCTTTGCTTTGTCCTGAAAAGTTTATTTTACAGATATTAGAAAATCATACATTCATTCCAGATATTAGAAATTCATACATTCATTCCCCCATCAAGTCTCCTCTCCCTCCCCCAACACACAGTCCCCCAACACACAGTGCTCTACACAACCATTACAATTTTAACAAAGGTTTACTGTTTTCATGTAGTGCTCTGAAAAAGAAGATTCAGGAGTGTAAGAGTGGGCGTTTCATGGAGAAGGACAAACGCATCATGGAGGAGTTGAAGAGTCTGCATTGTGATCCCCATCCATTTTTCTCTATCTTTCCATCAGAGTCAGACTTCAGTAAGTGGCCACAATAGTTTCTCATGTAACTTTGGTAACTGATCAGAGAATTGGTCACCGAGTTATGGCCATTTGAAGTGTTAAACACTGCTGTAGTGGCCCATATGTGTGCATTTATTTATTTTTGTATGTGCATGTGACTAATCTCATGCCAGACCCCTGAACAGTGTTTATGGCAAGTTTGGTGCCACAAATTGAGGTTTGAACTGAAACCTTGCCCAAATATGAAACCTTGCCCCTGGGGCGGCAGTGGGTCAGGGGTAGAGTGACCGGAAGATGGCACCCGCAAGTTTTCCAGTTAGAACCCAGGCTCCCCAGAGTTAGTGTCGAAGTGTCCTTGAGCAAGACTCTGAACCCCTAATTGCTCCCAATGTGCAGGTTGGTGCCTTGCATGGTTTCCTCCGCCATCGGTGTGTGAATGTGTGTGAATGGGTGAATGTAATGCACAATCTCTGTAATAGAGCCTTGGATAAAGGCGCTATATAAATGCATCATTTACCTTTTAAATATGGAGATGACTGGCATATTATACTGGCCACATGACATTCAAGATATATTAAATATTCAGCAGTCAACCTTTAATTTTCCTTTTAAACTTTTCAGCCTTCTGGAAGCTGGCCATGGAAGGTCCTCCTGACACTCCGTATGAGAAAGGAGTCTTTGAGCTCTACTGCCAGTTTGGTCCTGACTATCCTGTGAAACCTCCTCTGGTCCGCTTCGTCACACGTGTATCCTCATTATTACACACCACTTACAGACATGAATGACCATTAATATTGATATACTGTGATGCATACATTTGTTTAATCTTAAGTTGATATCATATGACAATATTGAAAACAATATATAATATATATAATTCAAAAGATGTTTTCTTAACATAAGCAAAGATACATCACTGCAACATCAACAGCGTGGGCCGCATTTGCCACAATATATTTGACCGTAACTACAACGCCCAAATCACCATGAGAGAAATCCTGGATGCCATGTAAGGACTGCTCATCGCCCCCGAGCCTGAAGACCCCCTGGACAGGTTGTTTTTAAGACTTTGATTTAAAATGTAATCATGGCCAAATGGCCAATGGATGTTTATTTAACATACACAAGTAACAAAGCTGTTGTGGCAGTCTGACACACACACACACAGACCTCTGTATCGTTCCAATTTCAGTTGCCCTCTGAGTGGCGGGCGGGTGGTGTTACAGCGTGACACACACACAGACAGACAGACAGTTTTGGCCAGCTTCTATAGTTACTGCTCACTTCGTTCGCAATGACTTCGTTCGCAACAAAGTCAATTGACAGAGCTTTACATAAGGCGTAAAGGCAATTTAAGGGGAAAGGAAATTAAGGAAATGCATGCTTGATTGTGATGATTATGTTGGTAACTGTATATTCCTTTAATAATGCATTTAAAATTAATATGTATCTTTCCCTTTGGAAGCATTTTGGCGGAGGACTTCATGACCAGCCGTGATAGATACGATCAAGCAGCCATGGACGATACAGAAAAAAATGCCGGGACCTCAATTGATGACGTGGAGAAGGTGATGAGTTATTTATTTTAGTGAAATTATGACATGGATTTGTCATTGAA
Source organism: Electrona antarctica (assembly GCF_951216825.1). NCBI lineage: Eukaryota > Metazoa > Chordata > Actinopteri > Myctophiformes > Myctophidae > Electrona > Electrona antarctica. The sequence continues at coordinate 10,940,168 of NC_136806.1, forward strand.
CAACTTACCTACTAAACGTAACTAAATTATTTTCATTCTGTCCTATAGAAACTGGTGGGTCAAACTCCGGATGCTCCACCCCGACATCTGATCTGTCCACTGACCAAGAAGATGTTTAGGGACCCTGTGAAAACAAAATATGGAGATGTATACGAACGAAAGGCCATTGAGAAACACCTCAAAACGTAAGGTCTCCCCCCCACCCACAAGAAATGTCTCACTAGTAGAATTGTCTTGTATTCTTACTTATGTTATTTATGTATTGCTTTTTCAGGCATGGAAATCATGATCCCATTGCTGGCAAAAGCCGTCTCCTCAGAAAAACTGACATTAAACCAGACAAAGACATGAAGAAAATGGCGAAGGAGCACCGTTCCTATCAAATTGAAACCTATGTGTAGAAGGAAAGTGGAATGGTGGAATTGGGGCTATAGAGCGGCGCAGTCCCGCCCCCTTTCATGACGACGAGAGACCCGGAAAATAATTCCCCGTTCATTTTCCTCATAGACTTTACAAAAAGTATTTATTTAAAGACGTTTACGCCGCGGACAAAGCCAACTCGAGTTGTGACAAATCATGACAATAAACACAATGTTTTGGGCCGATCAAATAATTAGAAAGAAGAAAAAGGCAGGTTACAACACTTTATGTTTTGTTTTCAACAAACAATCATTGCACGGTTAATATGTCATGCATATTTGAATTTAGTTTAAAATGTCCAGGGACTATTTTTGGCTTTGACCTTTCAAATCAATATATTTTAAATTGCATTAAAAGCTAACACTAAGCATGGCAGAATTCCAGAATTGTCCTTTAAGGGGACTATGATCAAAGATTTTCAGTACTGCAGCAATATTCTTAAGAAAACTTGTTCATGGTTCGTGTTATGGTGTATGTTACAATGAAGAGATAATAGCTTACACTATCTCTTCTTTTTCTTTCTGTTTAAATTTAGCATGGTATGACGTCAGTGCGCGCTGAAGAGATCTTGGGTTTTGTGACTCTTGTAATACTTTAACGAAATAACCATTGCTCAAACAATGCATCTCTGATCAGTTTGGTACTTGATCTTTAATTCAATCTTTAAGAGGTTCGGACGTTTATCTTTCCTGTTGAAATAGTCTGCCAATATGAATGTGTTCAGCCTTGATAGCATAAGCATAATTCACTATTCTATTCAAAAGGGCGTCATAAAGGTATTATTTTTATGATGGATTTGGCAATATTGCATTTTATGGCCCTCATTTATCAATTGAGTGTAAATTCTGCCCCAAATTCGAGTGTAGGTTTCGTAGTACACCCACGTCACGTCGGCATTTATAAAGTGATCGCAAACAGCTGATCCTTCCTAATTTAATTCCTAGCAGTAATAAATGTGACGGCTGAAATCAATCTGGCACGCCCTATGAAATCAAGCCTCGCCCTCGTTTTTGCGACATGAACTGCAATACGACCTGGTGGAAACCATCGTTAAAGGGAAAAAAAAGTTTCACTCGCTTGCCTAAGTTGCCTTGCTGCCCCCTCCCATACACACACACACACACAGAGACGCACGCACGCACACGCAACTTGTATCTTAAATAAATAAACCTGCGCATGAATTAAATAAAGCTGTAGGACTACCCTGTCTGTTTCTCCTCTCGCTTCGCTTCCCTTGCACGCACATATCGCAATTTGCAAGCAACTGTCACTGTGTTGTTAGTTGTATATTAAATTATTAAAGTCTTTATTCATTTAATATACAACAAGATATATTAGTGAACGAACCATGAATTATATAACAAATAGGCGCGCACACACGCTGCTGTTTTGCAAGGTGCATCCCCTGTCCTGTCTATCTGTCTCTCTCTATCACTGTGGTCCGTCCGTGACACCGTGACCAATTGACCATGCACATTCGACAGTCTATTTAAATTGCCTCGCTGTCAACTGTGAATTATATGAATATTGCAGCCAAAACCGTAGCCTCATGTGGCACTGGACAGTGGTGGTGGTGGACTGGTGGTGGGCTGCAGGCTGGCTTAGCCTATACTATCTCCGATGCGTTCCCACTTGCACGGCACATTTGGCATTCGAGCGACGCGTCGGGTTAATTAAACGAGGAGGAGATTGCACATACTGTAACTCCAGAAAGACATCGGCCTGCTGTAGATTAGGCTACAGTAGGCTACCCAAGTTGGGACTCTCCGCAGCTGCAGCGCTGCACTATACTCTCCAACGTCCCGTCATGGAAATATTTCAGCACAGACAGCCCAAATCCTCGCATGTATGCGCTCATCATGCAAAACACTGTTTAAATGGCTTACGCATCTAACTTGCAACATTGTTTTTAAATGCGCGATTTTAATTGCTTGCTTGTAAAGTTGGAAATCTCCTACTAATTTCATATGACACAAAGACACATTGTTGATGTATTCCTTTACTTTTTTTTTTCTTTTTTACATTTAGCCCATATACATACCTATACAGTTTTAAATAAACATTTTAGGAGTGAATACATATGTTTCGATGCCTGTGACAGCCTCTCAGCTGGTCAAACAATGCTGCTCCGCTGTTCTACGACAGAAAAACAGGTGAGGACAAAGCGTACGACAGCTCCCGACCAGACGTGATTTTTGTCTTGGCACAAGTTCAAATTCAAGCTTTGGCACAAATCGTAAATGCCGAAAATTGCGGTAATTTCGGCGTACACCCATATTTTGGCGTACGCACGGTTTATAAATGAGGGTGTAGTAAATTGAGTGTGATAATAGGTGGATATATATACCAGGCAGGTTATGCAAAAAGAGGCAGTCCAGGCAATGTCCTTTCTTTCCAATTTAGAGTTTATTACAGGACATCAATAAGCATTCCAAATCGTGACTAACCAGGAAAATGTTCTCTGAGAAGCAAAGTACGGAGGAAAATGAGGTGCTTATATACGGGGTGTCTATTCACATGCACTAAATGCATGTGACCATGTGAGTGTGTGTGTGTGTGTGTGTGTGTGTGTGTGTGTCCATTACCAATACGTAACCAAGGCTGTAACTAAGGAAGGTCTCAAGATAATAGAATATATTATAGTCACATCCATTGATAAACTTTCCAACATAGCATGGGAACCATATGACCTATTTGACCTCAGGCCGGCAGAATCAGTATTAGAAGTCCAGCCTATATGTTTTCTTCAATAGCATGTACCATTACCTTGGGTGCAGCCATACTTAACCTTATACTTATACTTGTACTTAACATTATGCTGTGGGTGTAATACATTTGTGTGCAGTAAGAATGTATATTTGTGCCATGGTATAAAGACATATACATCACATCAGAGCAGGTCTATTTGTCTCAACAAAAGGAAGGAGAAAAGGGGTAACACATAGCCTTGCTCAGGCTGAGTTCTACAGGATATAGACTACATAATCTTAAGTGTATTATGTGTATATGGGTTATCAATATACTACAAGGGCCTTAGTCTACTTCAACCTGTGATTTTCCAGTCCCTATTAAAATATAAAAACAATCTAAGCTCTTGGATCCATCCTATTTTAATGTTTCATTGTGATCAGTGTATGAAATAAAGTTGATATGCTTTAGTAGGCCTACACCCCTGGCTGGGGATTTACATTGTGTAAGTAGGTGCCCTGGCTTTATGCTTTAACTAAATTGTGATTTGTGAAGACCTTGTAGTTCCCAGGATACAATTCTCTTGGTTTCATAGAGTTGACCATTTATTTACCCATACATATCCGTATGTTACCCAAAGATCTATCGATCTGTCTTTCTCTGTCCATGCAACCTGTGTGTCGTGTGTACCAAGCATAACTTGCTGTGTGTCCTATATGTGTGCACATTGGATTTGTTTTTACATCCGGGGACCCTGTCCAGGGCTTATGTGGGGGGCCAATAAGGGCTTATGTGGAGGGCCAATAAGGGATTATGTGGGGAGGCCAATAAGGGTTTATGTGGGGGGCCAATAAGGGCTTATGTGGGGGGCCAATAAGGGCTTGTGTGGGGGGCCAATAAGGGCTTGTGTGGGGCGCCAATAAGGGCTTATGTGGGGGGCCAATATATAAGAGCTTATGTGGGGGGCTAATAAGGGCTTATGTGGGGGGCCAATATATAAGAGCTTATGTGGGGGGCCAATAAGGGCTTATGTGGGGGGCCAATATATAAGAGCTTATGTGGGGGGCTAATAAGGGCTTATGTGGGGGGCCAATATATAAGAGCTTATGTGGGGGGCTAATAAGGGCTTATGTGGGGGGCCAATATATAAGAGCTTATGTGGGGCGCCAATAAGGGCTTATGTGGGGGGCCAATATATAAGAGCTTATGTGGGGGGCTAATAAGGGCTTATGTGGGGGGCCAATATATAAGAGCTTATGTGGGGGGCCAATAAGGGCTTATGTGGGGGGCCAATATATAAGAGCTTATGTGGGGGGCCAATAAGTGCCATTGGTCTTTCAAGACGAACATTTGACAAGTAATGATAATTCCACTATCATAATGAATTTGTAATGTGCTGGCTGCCATCAGTCAATTTTAGGTTCAGACTAATGAGAACGTATTGCTTATTTTACTGTCCAATGACATGAAATGGCACAAGGGACGGACCCCACAAAAAGACCACCCGCATAAATCGGCGCGCTACGCACGCCCACACATCTGGGGTTGCACTGGATAGATGATAGTGTTTATGAAATAAAAAATGATATACTGTATATTCTTCCTCGCAGATGGCCTACAGTGGTGGGGTCTCTCTTAGTCCCTTCTCTCAACACAGTTTCATTGTCCTGGAATACTTACAGCCAGCTGGACATAATGATTGTCCTAATGAATGATAACTGTCTAAAATAGCCTATAGCAAGACAGCTTAAACTGTGATTTAATTAATTAATTAATTAAATCAATTTTTTAGATAATAGCTAATCTGGGCCTGCAGTGCAGAAATAAACACATTTGTATGGGAAGGAGTTTGTTAATTGATTTAATTGCTGTTGCAGCCATGATCCTTTTAAGTCCTTTTTCCACTTTGCCAGTTTGCCCTTTGATTGATTGATTGAAATATGTATTAACAGTTTGAAGATTTACAGTACATTTCAAGCACAAACTCAATACAAAGACTGTTAACTGTGAGTGGACGACCCAATTAAGCATTACACTTGTTTACAATAGGGTCCACCATGTTCAATTCATCAAAACATTTAGAGACGTACAAATAGACACTTCTATATAGTCAAAGAATAAAACAGGAATTCATCATAAAGGAGGTAAAAAGGGAAAAGAAACATATACAGTGAGGGGAAAAAGGGGGGGCGGTTGGGGGGGAATTCAGATTTTACGGGGGCCAGTTTCGAATTGCAGCCGTCCGTAGGTGCCCTTTGAGAGCGGTTTTGAAGGAGTCAAGGGATTCACATGTCTTAATGACTGTTGGTAGGGCATTCCACATTTTGGTGGCATAGGAGCGAAAATAATTTAGTCCCTTGTTTGTGCCGAATCTGGGTTGTGCATGGTTTGTTGCAGTATTTAGACATGGGTATCTTGGTGGTGTATCGAATCTTGTGGACCAGACCCATTGCAAGATGCTGTACTCTGTCGTCGACCCTAAGCCATTCCAGCCTGTCAAAGTGGGCAGGGGTGAGGTGGGTTCGGGGGGTGAGGCCAAGTAGGAGCCTGACCAGTTTGTTTTGGGAGGTCTGGAGCCTAGTTTTAAGGGCCTTTGAGGTGCTGTGGTACCAGGAGGTAAATGGTAAATGGTAAATGGTGCATTTATATAGCGCCTTTATCCAAGGCGCTTTACATAGATTGTGCATTACATTCACCCATTCACACACACATTCATACACCGATTGCGGCAGAAGCCATGCAAGGTACCAACCAGCACATCGGGAGCAATTTGGGGTTCAGTGTCTTGCTCAAGGACACTTCGACATGTAGACAGGAGGAGCCGGGATTCGAACCGCCGACCCATGGATCATTGGACGACCTGCTCTACCTCCTGAGCCACAGGAGGTGTATGCATAGTCAAAGAAACCTTGTACGAGGGCTCCTGTTAAGGTCTTCAAGGTGTTTTTGTTTACCAGTGAGGAGATCCTGTAAAGGAATCTTGTTCTTTGATTGACTTTTTTGATTACGTTGGTGGCCATTTTATCACCGGAAAGATTAGCCTCCAGGATGGAACCTAGGTAGGTTTCATTTTTTCATCTTTTCCCTCCCCTCCCAGAATCTTGTGTAGTATTTTGTAAGGCTATTATTCCTAATTGACTACCATTTATGAATCGATATGACAATTTACTTCCAAAATGTTCCTGAAATGCAATGATTTTAATTTTCTTACCCCCCCCCCCCCTCCCTCCCTCCCTCCCTCCCTCCCTCCCTCCCCCCAGCAAGCCACGCCCCTTTGCCTAAAAAGTTGGAAGCAGAAAGTGAACTGTGATCCGATGGGCTCCGTTCTATTGGCAAATCTAGAACTTCCTGTTTGAGAGCTAGCAAATTTAAGACATCCGGTTGCTTTCAGAATAAAAGTTCCGTTAATTAAATAATTATTACATTACATTATTAGTATTATTATTACATTACAGGTATTGTAAAGACACACATTATGTTTCTGTGTAAAAAATAAAGTAATTCAATAACGTAAAAAAGGTATCTAAATGCTAAAATCTAAATCTAAATAAAAATGCTATTCACTGGAGTGCATGGACTTTATAAAGTGGACACTGGACAAAAGACGGCTCCGCGAGGCAACTGTTGTGACATATGCACGCGTTCAGGGAGATGTCCTCTACCACACCCCACTCTCCGCTAAGCGGGAGAGGTGTAAAATTCCAAGCAGCAGACCTTCTACTGCTGTCAAATGTAAAAATTGTGCCGTGTCCAGACCCAGAGTGGACACTGGACAAAAGACGGCTCCGCGAGGCAACTGTTGTGACATACGCACGCGTTCAGGGAGATGTCCTCTACCACACCCCACTCTCCGCTAAGCGGGATAGGTGTAAAATTCCGAGCAGCAGACCTTCTACTGCTGTCAACGGTAAAAAAAAAAGTGCCGTTTCCAGACCCAGAGTGGACACTGGACAAAAGACGGCTCCGCGAGGCAACTGTTGTGACATACGCACGCGTTCAGGGAGATGTCCTCTACCACACCCCACTCTCCGCTAAGCGGGATAGGTGTAAAATTCCGAGCAGCAGACCTTCTACTGCTGTCAACGGTAAAAAAAAAGTGCCGTTTCCAGACCCAGAGTGGACACTGGACAAAAGACGGCTCCGCGAGGCAACTGTTGTGACATACGCACGCGTTCAGGGAGATGTCCTCTACCACACCCCACTCTCCGCTAAGCGGGATAGGTGTAAAATTCCGAGCAGCAGACCTTCTACTGCTGTCAACGGTAAAAAAAAGTGCCGTTTCCAGACCCAGAGTGGACACTGGACAAAAGACGGCTCCGCGAGGCAACTGTTGTGACATACGCACGCGTTCAGGGAGATGTCCTCTACCACACCCCACTCTCCGCTAAGCGGGATAGGTGTAAAATTCCGAGCAGCAGACCTTCTACTGCTGTCAACGGTAAAAAAAAGTGCCGTTTCCAGACCCAGAGTGGACACTGGACAAAAGACGGCTCCGCGAGGCAACTGTTGTGACATACGCACGCGTTCAGGGAGATGTCCTCTACCACACCCCACTCTCCGCTAAGCGGGATAGGTGTAAAATTCCGAGCAGCAGACCTTCTACTGCTGTCAACGGTAAAAAAAAAGTGCCGTTTCCAGACCCAGAGTGGACACTGGACAAAAGACGGCTCCGCCAGGCAACTGTTGTGACATACGCACGCGTTCAGGGAGACCTCCTCTACAACACCACACCCTCCGCTAAGCAGCAGAGGTGTAAAACAAAAATTGGCACGCCATACAGCGAGGTGAAAGGTCACTGTTTTTTTGGCAAATCTAAGCTAGCAAATATAAGACAAAAGTGGACGCTGGAAAAATCCCTGCTATGTTTCCACCTGGTGTGTGTGTGTGTGTGGGCAGTAATGGCTGTACTCAAGTGTGCATGCATGCCGTTAACAACTTGTCAAACAGTAGTGGTAGATGATGATGATGATGTGGTTTTATGCAATGAAAGTCTAAATCACAATATGTGAAGCCATACCATTACCAATTCTAACATTTCTACAACAGACATCTGCTTTCAAAAAATGTCACACACGGCTTGAAGAAGCAGCGGCGCAGGACTCACAATTTAGACAGGCACTTGAGAAATTCAATCTAGCCAACACATCAGTGTCATTAGTGTCTCAGCAATTTTCTAGGACAGACGTATGCACCATAATAAACAGCTTTGTAGAATACACACTTCTGCCTCCTTTCCTTGGAAATGACCTGCTTTGCCTTAAAAGTCTTAGTCTGTATAGTTGTACTCAATGTGGTGACAAGGCCTTACCATCTACAAAGAACATGTCACAATACATAGTGCAACCACTTGAAGTGTCACAAAAAGGCATAGGTCCTCATTCACAACGGCGTTTACGCTCATAACGTTACGTAACGTGAGCGGAGCGTGAGCGGACAGGCATTTACGTGGATTCCCACATTACGGGGGAATTCATGAAGTTGAACGTGAACTTGACGGTGACGTTGTTTGGTCGGAAACTCCGCTATAAGCTGCGCCAGCTCTCATGGTCGTGTACTGCTTGCGTAGATTTATTCAGAAGGCTTTAGTCTTCATGCTGACTCAATTAAAAGTCCCCAAACCTCAGATAAAATATGTAGGCATGTGTCAACATTGGTCAGCACATAAAAAAAATTATAGCTTATATAAAAGCCAAGTACCACTTGTATGCCTAAATGCAAGCATTCTAGAGGCAGGTTAGCCTAGAGTCCCATACAGAAACTGCCCCTGCAAGCCCGACACCTTTTTATTTATTTATTAGGATATTTCTAGCATGCGCGATTGCGCTGCTCACTTGACAGCTTTCTACTCGCAGTGCAACGCGTTGTGAGCTTGTAGATCGGCTCTCGCGGACTCGCGCTGCATGTTAAAAAACAAACTCACAATTATTATAAGAACAATAGAACATACACTTATCTGCATTCTGCACTGTACGAATCCAACGTTGTTTAGTGTAGTAATGCCTGCAGTAGGCCTATTGAAATTGTTTTGTTACGGAGCTCCTTTGAGTCACACTGTCGGTGTGTGTGTGTGTGTGTGTGTGTGTGTGTGTGTGTGTGTGTGTGTGGACAGTCCAATCTGGGTGAAATTCACATTGGAAAATGAATATAACGGCGAGCCTGGCCCGGACAGAACAGATTATTTCTATGGTTCACAGACATGCCGGTCTGACAGACAGACAGCAGTCACGAGGGCTAATTAGCCCTATAAAAATATAGAAGTCCACATTATTGCATCAGCGCGTGCAATTCGGCCAGTCATAGTTTTAAGCCAGTGCACCTTAATTAATTATAATATGGGGAACTTATAGCTAGGCTGTAGGCTATTACATTGATCTCATCATGAGATCAATCAAGTTTGGTGCCAAATGTCCCGTGCATCATTTTAATATGACGACATCATGAAATGAACCTGCACTTAGATCTGACAAAGAGGAGGCTACCCGCCGTATATGGTTGAAAATTTAAATAGCTATAGGCCTATGCCTACGTGTCCATGATCAGAACAAATCCATTCTCCATATGGCATTCAGACAGATGACAGTGAGATGATATTAATCTATTCCCCGCATGAATCAATGCAGCTCTGATAAAAATATCGGATATATGTTTTACCTCTGCAAAGGTGTGAGTGAGCAATTGTTCAATAGAAAAGAAAAGGCTTTACAATATAATTGCCAAGTATAGGCTAGCTTGCTGCCTTGGTCCCGAACTTAAATAAATAAATGGCCAAGCTGCATTTTATACCGTAAGTCAGCTTGCCATTGCTGTAGCGGTACGGAGCAGCGTTCACCGTTTTGTAAGCTTGGGAAAATGATTTATATAGTTTAATGGTAGGCTATAGACAATATAAAGAATCACGCACAAATGTAATGGTATATGGATGTAAAAAAAGAGACTGCAGGTGGTGGTCGTCGCTCCGGCGCTTGACATGGTCAGATCATTTTCTTTTAATTTCCTGTCCTTTGATGGATTGAGTGTCAGTTTGTACAGTTTGTATGGTAGGCCTATAGTGGTATACTTTATACAATGGTGCAAAAACTTGTTTGTGGTCCTGTGGAATTAGGAAATTAATAGAGGGCTATATTCATGATATATCTGCACAGCACTGACTGACCGCGGCAGTATAGCCTAATTTCTTTCCAGCAATCATTTTTATTTTAATTTGTGAAGCCACTATACTAGAAAATATCATTATTTTGTTGCATTCCGTCAGGAGGACCTCTATTTCGTTTGAGCTGTAAGGCCTATAGTTCTTTTTTGTTTTTTTTACTGCTGTCTGCTGAGTCATGCTTGACGCCTTTTATGGTGTGAAATGGGGCGTGGATCAATGCAAATGAAGTTATCCGCTGATTTTCCGATCATTTGGCACCCGCTCGCATTCACCTGCGTACCTCACAACATACACCTGCGTACCTGTGGTACACACCGCTCTTTGAATTGCACGGCAAAACAACGTTGCGTGATCGGACGGAATTTCCCGCATCAGTTTACGCTTCCGTTCCGCTTCCGTTACACTCTTGCGTATTTCTCCTTTGTGAATGAGGACCATAGACACAATTGCACAAATATTACCTGCTCAATCTGAACAATGTGAAACATGTCAGCAGGAAAAGAGCTTATCAACATATGAAGTAATTCACAGCCCACAGACCTTACTTCTCCTGTTAAAAGCTGGCACAAAAATTCCAAAAACGTTCAATTTCTCCTGTCTGTACCACCACAATGAGTATGCTTTGGCCAGTATGTGTGTATTTTTCGACAGGTCACCATATGTGTCATTGTACATCCTTAAAGATCATAAATGGCATATCGCGACAAATGAATCAAATGACACAGCAGGCTATACCTTTGAGCAACTAACATCAGCTCGACATCACACAAACACAGTAGTCACAGGTAGTTTCTATGTCCTGTCATACGAGAAAATAAACAATCAAGAAAGAATCAAGTTTCGGCAGGACAAATCAACGCACACAAGTGACACCTATTCCAAAGCTAGAGGTAACTCCTTCACCTGACTTAGCTTGCGTGGAGAAAGCTGACGGGTGGCTGTGTGATAAGACAATCGATCAGTACCATCAGCTCTTGCTATCTGTAGTTGTTGACAAAAGGGCATATATTTGTCCCAGCACTTTTGTAAGCCAACAGTTAAGGAGTATTTATTGTGGTGACATCAGCGTACTACCAGATGTACCAAGAACATCACAGAATTGGTGGAGCTATGAGTTGGTAATATTGCCAGTCAACATAAAGTCTCATTGGGTAGCAATTGTCGTAGATTTCTCCACAAAGACAGTGGAGGGTGATAGCATAATCTTAGATGTTGTTCTAATGGATTCACTCCATAAGTATGAACAAGACATGGTTAATGTGTTTTGTCCACTGCAAAAATACTTAGCCTTACAGTACTTTGCAATGCATGGTAGAGGTATGGCTATCACATTTAGATATGAGTGTTATGACAGTTGCCCTCATTTCATAACACAAACTGATAACAGTAGCTGTGGTCTCTACACTTGTTTGTTTTCCAAAGCTGTTCTGTTTGATGTGAGTCTCAACACTTACCAAACAGAGCCTGAAAAGCGAGATTGTGTATTGTATGAGCTGACAGGAAAAAAAGTATTGCTCTGAGTACATAGTTTAAGTACTGCACTGCACTAAAAGGCTCTGTTTTGTCTATGTTGTAGGAGAACTTCGCCGCCACCAATGGAGGATGCGAGGGACCCCAAATGACACGTCCCCAAGACCTTGGGTTGTGATTTAATCCAATAGTATTTTATTGTGCTGTATTTTACCTTTTTAGTCTTTGTGCTTACTGTGATCATCTAAAAAACAAACGTTTGAAATGTTTGGACTGAGCTGGGTTTGCTTTATATACGTACATCTAACTTGACCTTACACCTCACTGTATGGCGTGCCAATTTTCTTTTTACACCTCTCCCGCTTAGCGGAGAGGGGGTGTGGTAGAGGACATCTCCCTGAACGCGTGCGTATGTCACAACAGTTGCCTCGCGGAGCCGTCTTTTGTCCAGTGTCCACTCTGGGTCTGGAAACGGCACTTTTTTTTTACCGTTGACAGCAGTAGAAGGTCTGCTGCTCGGAATTTTACACCTATCCCGCTTAGCGGAGAGTGGGGTGTGGTAGAGGACATCTCCCTGAACGCGTGCGTATGTCACAACAGTTACCTCGCGGAGCCGTCTTTTGTCCAGTGTCCACTCTGGGTCTGGAAACGGCACTTTTTTTTACCGTTGACAGCAGTAGAAGGTCTGCTGCTCGGAATTTTACACCTCTCCCGCTTAGCGGAGAGTGGGGTGTGGTAGAGGACATCTCCCTGAACGTGTGCGTATGTCACAACAGTTGCCTCGCGGAGCCGTCTTTTGTCCAGTGTCCACTCTGGGTCTGGAAACGGCACTTTTTTTTTACCGTTGACAGCAGTAGAAGGTCTGCTGCTCGGAATTTTACACCTATCCCGCTTAGCAGAGAGTGGGGTGTGGTAGAGGACATCTCCCTGAACGCGTGCGTATGTCACAACAGTTGCCTCGCGGAGCCGTCTTTTGTCCAGTGTCCACTCTGGGTCTGGAAACGGCACTTTTTTTACCGTTGACAGCAGTAGAAGGTCTGCTGCTCGGAATTTTACACCTCTCCCGCTTAGCGGAGAGTGGGGTGTGGTAGAGGACATCTCCCTGAATGCGTGCGTATGTCACAACAGTTGCCTCGCGGAGCCGTCTTTTGTCCAGTGTCCACTCTGGGTCTGGAAACGGCACTTTTTTTACCGTTGACAGCAGTAGAAGGTCTGCTGCTCGGAATTTTACACCTATCCCGCTTAGCGGAGAGTGGGGTGTGGTAGAGGACATCTCCCTGAACACGTGCGTATGTCACAACAGTTGCCTCGCGGAGCCGTATTTTGTCCAGTGTCCACTCTGGGTCTGGAAACGGCACAATTTTTACATTTGACAGCAGTAGAAGGTCTGCTGCTCGGAATTTTACACCTCTCCCGCTTAGCGGAGAGTGGGGTGTGGTAGAGGACATCTCCCTGAACGCGTGCGTATGTCACAACAGTTGCCTCGCGGAGCCGTCTTTTGTCCAGTGTCCACTCTGGGTCTGGAAACGGCACTTTTTTTTTTACCGTTGACAGCAGTAGAAGGTCTGCTGCTCGGAATTTTACACCTATCCCGCTTAGCAGAGAGTGGGGTGTGGTAGAGGACATCTCCCTGAACGCGTGCGTATGTCACAACAGTTGCCTCGCGGAGCCGTCTTTTGTCCAGTGTCCACTCTGGGTCTGGAAACGGCACTTTTTTTACCGTTGACAGCAGTAGAAGGTCTGCTGCTCGGAATTTTACACCTCTCCCGCTTAGCGGAGAGTGGGGTGTGGTAGAGGACATCTCCCTGAATGCGTGCGTATGTCACAACAGTTGCCTCGCGGAGCCGTCTTTTGTCCAGTGTCCACTCTGGGTCTGGAAACGGCACTTTTTTTTACCGTTGACAGCAGTAGAAGGTCTGCTGCTCGGAATTTTACACCTATCCCGCTTAGCGGAGAGTGGGGTGTGGTAGAGGACATCTCCCTGAACACGTGCGTATGTCACAACAGTTGCCTCGCGGAGCCGTATTTTGTCCAGTGTCCACTCTGGGTCTGGAAACGGCACAATTTTTACATTTGACAGCAGTAGAAGGTCTGCTGCTCGGAATTTTACACCTCTCCCGCTTAGCGGAGAGTGGGGTGTGGTAGAGGACATCTCCCTGAACGCGTGCGTATGTCACAACAGTTGCCTCGCGGAGCCGTCTTTTGTCCAGTGTCCACTCTGGGTCTGGAAACGGCACTTTTTTTTACCGTTGACAGCAGTAGAAGGTCTGCTGCTCGGAATTTTACACCTATCCCGCTTAGCGGAGAGTGGGGTGTGGTAGAGGACATCTCCCTGAACGCGTGCATATGTCACAACAGTTGCCTCGCGGAGGCGTCTTTTGTCCAGTGTCCACTTTATAAAGTCCATGCACTCCAGTGAATAGCATTTATCCATTTAGATAACTTTTTTACGTTATTTAATTACTTATTTTTACACAGAAACATAATGTGTGTCTTATAGCATCATATAGCATCATTTAAATGCTTCATTTGTAGTTTTAATGTGCAAATTAAACATTTTTTCAATACTCTAGAGGGTCCTCTTATTTTGAAGAGATCGTCCACCGGAAGTCTTATATTTGCTCCGTTAGATTTGCCAAAAGAACAGTGCCAATCCGATGCGATTGTGAGCAGACTGCAGGACAGGTCGTGGTCTGTATGGTTTGGTAGCTGTGCAAGGTGAGTTACATTTCTTGATCAGAGTTGCAAACTTATTCATGGGCGTTTCTGTAACACTGTCTGTATCATTAAAGTTGATAAAGGTTATACGCAAGCCTTAATTCACTTAGCCCCTTTCGGCTGTAACACTGTCTGTATCATTAAAGAATTGTTTACCTTTCAAATTGCTTCAGATGTATGGCTACCAGGTCCATAATGTACAACGTACTTGAAAGACTGGAGTCTTATTAGCGTCCGTCTGTTTTACGCGATCGCTACATTTACATTGTAAACGTGTACATAAACATTCAGATTTCAAATATAAAGTACTCACCACGTGGGCCACGGGTGTTAGAAATGTACTGGGACAGCGATTAGCATTGCTGCACACCGCATAGTTTAATAAATGGCATTTTTATCCGAGCTGTTTATCTATTGCCATTGGCTTTCAACTACGCGCCCCTATCGGTCGGGAGGAGTGTGGCACTCTGAAACGCTGGGTGTGCTCGATATAGGCACGCTGACCGCACTGCCAATACAGACTAATAGGCGAGTGCGCTCCCGGTGTGCAACTGTGAATTGTGAATTTTCCAAACGAACCCCGTTTGAGAAAAGTAGCCGGGGTGCTCGGATACAAATGCTTCTTATTAAACAACGCGGGATGCAGCAATGCTAATCGCCGTCCCAGCACATTTCTAACACCCGTGGCCCACGTGGTGAGTACTTTATATTTGAAATCTGAATGTTTATGTACACGTTTTCAGTGTAAATGTAGCGATCGCGTAAAACTGGCTTCAGTGGCGTCATGACAGTCAACAGTCATGGAATGGATGATGAGAATCATGAGATTGCTGTTCTTTTGCCCTTCTTTGTCACCATTCCCCCCTCCCAGGATTTAAAAAAAAAACTTTACAAACTATCATTCCATAATTGACAAACTACCATTTGTCTTGTACAGTTGGAGATGTGACTATTTATTTTCCGTGAATTTTGTTTTGTTAAGCAAGCCACACCCCTATTGCCCAATATAACTTGGAAAAATGAAATGAAATGAAATTAAATCTATATTTACCCAGGGTATCTGGGCTAAGCTCAAGAACTTGTTTCCAGCCAGGCCCTGCTCATAGAACACATTTCATCGTAGTGGTTCAATGCCTTGTTTAAGGGCACTTCAGCGGTGGTAATTTTAACGTGTCGGACGGCTGATTCGAACTAGGAACCTTCCGGTATCAAGACCGCGCCGCTATCCGTTCGGCCACCGCTGCCACGAAACAGAAACTTAATGGTCAGACTTTGTGAGAAGCACATTACGATGCAAAGTGAGTTTCTTGATTACATTGACTTACTGTAAAATCATGTATTTACATTTCTCTTACTATATGACAGTATAATATTAAAGGTGCTAAAGGTTATTGCAAATGTTCATCCCTCTGGCAGCTACACAAAAGATAACAGAATTATTTGCTTTATTTTTATGTTTTATTTTTTTCAGATGGCTAACATAATATTCAACCTACTTGAAAGTCACAGACTGGATTCTTATTACAACCAATTCATTCAGTTCGGTGTGAAAGATGAGCGAGACCTCATTGATAGTGTGACAGAAGAAGATTTAAACAATATGGGTAAGATTATTGGATATAAATGGCCTACAAATGCATGTGAAATTGTAGCTCTGGTCCAATGCTGTTGCATTAGAGCTATGGACCAGAGCTAGTGAAATTGTACATTATATCAGTAAATTGAACGGTAGTGGAAAAAAGTCCTTTTATTTTAAAGAAATAACCTGTGTGCATTTTTTCTTTCTTTCTTCTTCTTATGTTTTTACTGCTGTGCTAAACATCCAAGTTAAAAGTTGTAAATATACAGTATTTTAAAATAATAGCTTTTAGACAAGTTATCTAAAAGTCTGTCAGACTAAACACAAAGGAAAAGGAATCAGGAAATACTTTCTCAGGATACATCCTCCTAGGAAAAAAAAACTTGCATCCTGTGTAACAGAAAGTCAGTTTATTGAGTTGAGGGTGACTTAAGGTGGCCTTACACTAGCCGAAAAATGCCCGATTATCGGCTAGTGTAAGGCCACCTTAAGTTTGAGCTGCGTAGGTCTGAGGTGAGGTTCCAAAACAGGTTTATTACTGCATCTAACATAACAATCTCAACTATCTCAAATATTTGGTTCCAGGGACCCCCAAAGAAGCAAAGATTTGAGTTAAAACTTTTCGTTTCAAAGATTCGTGCCACGCTATGAGCTTGTATATCTGCTATTTTGAATAGCCAAAGTATAGAATTGTGCTTTTTAGCATAACATCTAAAATGACAACGCTCTTAATTGGTTAAACAAAAGCATATCAGATAGAAAGTAGAAGAGGAACTCTTAACTGCTTAATTATTTCTTTTACATTTTAAATACATATTTCCAGGCTTTACCCAAGTGGAGAAGAATCGTTTTTTTAAAATGAGAGACGAAATTGCAAGATTCAGAGCCCCGGTGAACCCGTTGCAAATGATGGAGTCATTTTGCATCCAGTACAGATACCCCCATTGTCCTGAACCAAAATGTATCAGGGGTGAGTAAATGGCATCCACAGAAGCCCATCTTTTAAACGGTAGCTTGAGCCTATAACCAGCTGTTGAAAATTGAAATATGTTATTGTTAGTTCACGTGAACTATTTATTTCTATTCTTTAAAATGATTTCTTCGTCCTGCAGTAAGTAAGTAATGCATTATGAAATGATCAATCTGGGAACCCATATTATTCAATATCATTACTGTATAATATATGCGAGTGATGTATACATATATTTCTTGTGGAAATGCCTTTGTTAGTGTGGTAACATTGAGATTAATCTCTTCTAGATATGGACCCTGCAAACACAGTTGAAGATCTGATGTTAAGGATCTGCCACCATGAAAACGTTGGGAATTCAAAAGGTGTCTGCCTATACACAGTTGATGGAATGCCATTGACTGATGACCCTTTCTTCAACACATGTAAGAATGGCTTGACCTTACATTTTTTATTGCTAATGATTTTATTTTTGTAATAGAACTTCACTTTGATGAATACACATTTTTTAAAGATTATACTGTAGTTTGGCATGTTTAATCCACTAGAGTGCCCATATGGAGATCTCTTTATATGTCAGTCCTTGTCTACTGTATATGGTTATGTCATGATAATATGTGGCCAAAGCTGTGAATAGACAATATAATTGACAAGTACATGTATAAGTAACATCATGTGCTAATTTATTTAAATGAACATTTCTAATCTACAGGGACCTTAAAAGACAGACACATTGAAAATGGAGCAGAGTTGTATGTGATATTTACACCAAAGCATAACCTAAAGCAATCCCCTGCAATGCAAAGGCAAGAAGCTCCTGAAGTCTTTGGAGGAGAAGATACTGTTCGATGCCACGTGATGCTGAGGGTGAGCTGAACGATTTAATGGTGATGATGTGACTAGTGATGCTGAGGGTGAGCTGAACGATTTAATGGTGATAATGTGACTAGTGATGCTGAGGGTGAGCTGAACGATTTAATGGTGATGATGTGACTAGTGATGCTGAGGGTGAGCTGAATGATTTAATGGTGATGATGTGACTAGTGATGCTGAGGGTGAGCTGAACGATTTAATGGTGATGATGTGACTAATCGAAATGTTATACTGTTTAACAACTTATAGTGAACTTATACTTAAGTAAGTAAATCAGCAAATCTGAACGTGTAGAAAAGACAAACCCAGTGTGTGATGCCATAGATTATAACATCATCGGCACTGTCTCCTTTCCCATATTCTCTCTCTTTCTCTTTCTCTTTCTCTCTCTCTCTCTGTCGTGTGTGTGGGCTCCAACGTGCTCCAATCGCTTAGTGTAAACAGCTCTTAACTCACCACATTTCTTAATAGGGAAAATTTGAGATCAAAGTGGACGTGGCAACTGACACGATCAACAGCTTGAGACTCAAACTTGCAAATGAAAGTGGAATCCCAGCTCATGTTCTCCATTACAGGTAATTCAAAATCATTGCCAAAAATGGAGTGGAATGGCATGGAAATTATTCAATAAATATGCCTACACATTACCTACTGTATAATGGAAACACAGGTGATTATATAAGACTACCCAAATCCTATGACTCGTAAAAACAGAAGAAAAAAAGATGTATATTTAAAAGCAAATATGGCAGCATGAAAATAAATAGTTTAATTATACAAGGATATTTTATACCAGAAAGTTGAACCCGACTGCCTGCATATTTGTTTTATTTCACATTTTTGTGAATGTGCAAACTGAATGCAAAAATGTTTGTCCCATTCTTGTTGACTATGGTTTATACCTTGTGATGTTTGTACAGTTTGTACAGTATAACTTTTTTTTATCTGTGGAAGGATATAGAAATGTACAATTGTTATACCATGGCTATCAACCAATCAGATTTTATAATTAGGCTACTACTTAACTACTATATACTTTTCCCCCCTTCTCTTATATTTTATTCAGTGGTGAACATTCCAGTGGAGAGACACTGCAAAGTTGTGGTGTCTCTGAGGAGTCGACGGTGTACTTTACTTTGTCCACATTTTGTGAAAAGACTCCAGAGACCAATGAAGTCTTCATCAATGATGTTGTTCCATCAGTCCAGCAAACACAGAAAGGACTGAGTGTCTTCTTCTCCTCACTTTATGCAATTGTAAGAGTACCATTGTGTCTTACATTATTTTGCCAATTATACTGTATATTTTGTCATTTCAAATCCTAACGCAGTTACTATTTTAAGTAGTTTATATAGAGTATATATAAATTATATATATATACATATATATATATATATATGTATATGTTTTTTTTTTCATTTTTCTTTTAGAAAATGGATTGTAGAAAAGGATTCAAGAAAGTGGTTGCATACATACAAAGACTCACTGGATGCAACCCTCTGGCTCAAAGTCTGTACCAGTTACTCTGCAGAAATGAGGTTGTCTTCAGGACTCAGAAGGTAAACCGTATGAGATGGTCTTGCAATATTTAATGATTCATTCTACTTTTACATGTAGAACTTTATTTCTTGACTGGAATCATCATTATTTTACAGTGGTTCTTTGCATTCATAATTCATAATCTTGGGGAACATTTTTACCTCCTTTAGATTGCCATCGTTGAAGCCTTGTACACACTCTTTAGAGAACTTTTGCCAAGACTGGGGGGAAAAAGAGGTGCAAAGACCATTGAGGACCTTGATGTCTTTGAGAATTCAACACACTGCTGGGCCTATCTTATCTCTGAAGCAGAGGTATGTAAAGATTCCATCTGTGGTGGTGAGAGCGGTTGAAATACCTGAGAGTGCTGCTGAGTCTGATAAAAACATAAACAAATATATACTGTATGTTTTTCTAGACAACTACAAAACAAATGTCTTATACTCAATTAAAGTTAACAAATTATCCCCCATTATATATTTGTTTTCTTCATGATTTCATCACGGCACCCATGCTGAGACAATATGGGTAATTAACGTATTGCTTCTGAGGTCTAATTGTTTAACAAATATCATGCACTTGATAGTCACTAGTGGAAGTGTTATTTTGTTTATATAAATGTATTTATTTACTGGAACAGGGTGGTAGTTTTGTGTGTTTTCTCTGTTATGTGTGTCTGCCCACTGCTAATCTCACAGACTACTAGGCCAATCAGAATCCTATTTCTATCCCAGTAGTCCATGGACCTTAATTATTTTTTAGTAAATTATTTTTGTTTTAAATACAATTATGGCATTTTGGTGAATTCATAATCTCAGATGGCACACAGTCCCTCTCTGGGCTTGTGGGTTTATGGAGTGGAACTAGCCAATTGGGCACACGCCACAAGGTGTCTGTCTGGCTTGTAGAATCTACTGCCAGGCAATTATAATTGTGTATAAATTCACAATTATAAATCACTAGCCGGCCTCACACTCAAATGCCACCATGTCAAATTTGATAATAATCAAATCCCTAGAAATTATACAAATCACTGAGAAATATTGAAAATATTCTCTTCCACATATTGCCTACTGACCGAGAGATAGAGATACCCTCTTCCATGTCTGATTAAACCAGCATACATGTATAAACGTGACATGATTTTGAGCACAGTCACTTGTAGTAGTAATTTT
Organism: Electrona antarctica; assembly: GCF_951216825.1. NCBI lineage: Eukaryota > Metazoa > Chordata > Actinopteri > Myctophiformes > Myctophidae > Electrona > Electrona antarctica. The sequence goes on from NC_136806.1 coordinate 10,960,750, forward strand.
ATGCCAAGTAAAATCTTTACTCTCTTGTTCTGGCAGAAAGAAACATCAGAACATGAGAACTACGCACTAATGGATCTTAGATCACATGAAGGCGTACGTTTCAGTGACCCAGTCAGAGTACCTGGAGTAGCAGATGTCTTTGAAAGATCATATGTTCTCCAGAAAATCAAAGGTAAATGCAACTCTTGCATATGGCTAACACTATTTATGTTATAAATCAATGATGCAATGTTGAAAGCCTTTGTTGACTTTTCATTGATGGCCAAAATATTCAGTAGATAAATAGTAGTAGTAGTAAATAGTAAATCATCAGAAATAGTAGACTACATTTCATACTACATGCCAAGACATTCTTGAAATGCCAATCTGCATAGCGTTAAAATAAATAAATACAAGAAAAACAAGAAAATAGCCTCATGGGGGTTGTCAAAAAGAGGGTAGACATTTGGCTCATGCAGCCCCAACAAAGGAACCAAAATGTCTTCCCAAAATACCAAATCATGAAAACAGCAATTATGTCAGCACGAACTCCTAATTTACATAGTATAATTTACAGTTAATTTAAATGAAAACCAAAACTTTTCTACATATTCTGTCATGAACATTCATGCTATTAAAGGTTAATGTCAGTGCAAGTGTATTTTGTGTTTAGACGGAGAGAAACTTCCAAACTGCAGTGAGGCCTACTTGAGAGAGACGTCACTGAGGAGAGCAACGGACATTGAGAAGATTTTACTCAGTGTGCCTCCATTCATCAGAACATATCATCTTTGGATTGACCCTGACAATGTGCCAGGTCAAAAGTATGTGTGTGTGAGCGTGTGTATGTGTGTACGTGAGCATGTGACGTGTGTGTGAGCGTGTGCATGCATGCATGCATGCGTGCGCATGTATGACCATAAATGGTACCACTGGTACCACTGGTTGTGCAACATTATTTTGTCGCATTAACAGTGGCATTAGAATTACTAACATCCTTTGGCACCCTTTAGCTAGGAGACATGTTTTTTGTGATGTTTATTTGCATGGAAACGAGGACAGTATGTACATTTTGTGGTGTGCATTCAGTGTACTTAGTAGGTACACTGTGCTAACAGTATAGTTACTAGAAATGCAGTAAGTACTACTTACTGCATTTCTAGTAACTATTGATGTTGAATTCAAGCTTTCAGATTGATATTAAGAAGACCTTTGACAGTATGGCAGAAGGAATACAATCGTTCTCTCAGCTGATGGTGACTCCACCACTCCTTCTGAAGGATGTAGGACTGGATGGGCCACGACTTGTTCTACTTAGTGAAGGTAACTTTGAAGAGGGCATACACTGTATGGAATGAGAGCATTAACACGTCATACAAATGGCATATGTAATAATATACTATATGTAATAATAATTATGATTACTCTTTACTTTGAAAACAACCCATGAAATGATTGCTGGCCATAAAAAGTGACTGTTGAATATGTTTTTCCTCCTTGGTAGATGAACTTGCCGTTTATGTGCGTAAAGACAAAGCAGCCCCTGAGATGATCAAAGTGTTTAGTAATGGTGAAGTAAAATCTGTGGATGTCAACAAACTGGCTGCCAAGTGAGTATTTCGTTTTTTGTTTTGTTTTTTGTTTCTGATGTCATGCTGTCAGTCACATTTGGGTGTAGCTGCAGTGGTAACTCTATGGTTATGTCTGATTCATAGTTATCTCTATATATGGTAATGCCAGAGTTATAGTGACGGGCCTTTGCAGTGTTTCTCAAGATCTATTATATAATTTAATTTGTTACTGTTTTGTTTTACATTTTCATACAAAGAACTGGAGACAGCAGAGGTGACCATTCATTTGTCACAAGTAGGACTCCAAAAGAGGCAATTCTGGTAATCTTTCCGATATCTTGTCTTTTGCGGAATAATTTATTTTGTATTGGTGTCAGTATTGAGTAAAATAGTTTTAGTTATTAACATGCTTCACATTTATCCTCATAATAAAAAGACACTTTTTGTCCATGTTCTTTTTCATCTCATTTCATTAGATACTAGTGGATGCAAGCGGCTCTATGAATGAGAAATGTTATGGAAGTGTGGATATCAAGAAGATCGATGCAGTAAAAGTGCTCTTTGATAACTTTGCCACACGGACCATGGCTTATGATTTCCATCATGTGATAGGCCTTGTGAAGTTTGACTCGGGAGTGAAAACCCTCCACACATTCACAGAAACTCTGGAAAAATTCAAGGTAATTTACTTTTATGCTACTTGTATTACTGACTTCATAGTTCATACGTCCTATTTTCTTCATAAACATGCAATATCAGCCTTATCATGCACATCCTGAGAAGACATATTCTTCACTGTAAATAAATGAAATGACACATAAAGACACATAAAGTGAAACTAGAGATGAACAATATTGAAATTATGAACGATATTCAATCTGCGATTATTTGCAGGTCATATCGGCAGATACCGATTTCGATACAGATATATTACATTATTTATTACAGTTATACAGTATATTATGTGTAGGTGCCCACTGTTAGTGGTACCTGCATGTATTCGACTGCAGTACTCAGGTTTTCAAGTGGGAGTAAAAATAAAAGTTGCTAAAACTTTGTGGGATACATTTATAGGATCACATTCACAGCCTTCAAGCAACGGGATCCACCAAACTATACGATGCTCTGCAGCATGGAGTTTCTGAGTTGGAAAAAGTCAAGATGAAGTTCAAAGATTGCAGACTTCGCATCATGTGTCTTACAGATGGAAATGATGCTGGGTAAATGTAATGTAACAGCATGTCAGTAGTTATAGTATTGTTAGTATTGAGAACAAATTGCAATGTTGCCTGTGATGTTTTTACTGGGATGTGGGAATTATATGACCTGATCATCTGCCCATAGATCACAGACCAAGCCAGTTGATGTTGCTGCCAAGCTGATAAACGCCAACATCATTGTGGATGCAATCCTTCTTGGAAACATGGGGAATAACATGTTGCATGGAATTAGTAATGCAACAGGTACCGAGCATTCAGCAATCAGCATGCATGCTACTTTAACACTTGTATCTATATCTATGTGTAGAACTACTGGAGCCTATCTCACAACTGAATGCATGTGGTTTCAGGTGGTTGCTGTTTCAAACCAGAGATGAGCATCGACGGCCTGAAGCTGTTTGAGATTGAGACGGTTCTTTCTCTGGAGATGAGGAAACCCAAAGACAAACTCGATCCATCTACCCTCACTGAAGTTTGTTACACGGCACACACAATCATTATAGATGCATGCCAGGATTTACAGTAAACTGTAACCAGTTAATTCATTTGTTTCCATTAATCCTGGAACACTATACACAACTTTTGTCAAACCATCACAATCAATCAAATAACATCAATCAATCGATAATGTATAATTACTAAGGCTGTCAAAGTTAACGCGTTAATCGTGCGTTAACTCAACGTCCTTTTAACGGCGTTAATTTAATTAACGCGCGATTAACGCACGGTGAAGTTTGACAGAACGGTTGAGAGACGCATGCATCTGAATGCAGGCAGGCAGATTCCAATAGCCCCGCCTCTCTCTCATCCCCCCCCCCACTCTCTCTCTACCATTCCCACACTCAGTCCGGACTCCGGACCGTCAGTACTATAGGGCTGCGCACAGTTGAGCTGTGAGCAGAGGCTGAATGCCTCCGTTCGGCTCGTTATTAATTAATTTGCTTCACAATGTGTTAGATCAGAAGCTCTTTGAAGTGGGCATTGGGCAAAAGCAAAACTCTGGCAGTTTTGGTTGACAAACATAGTTAGTTAGTTGTGGAAGCTTGATGCTAATCATGCTACACAGACCATGCTAATGAGTGCTAAAGCTAATGTTGACTTGCAGGAGAGAGGGGCAGGGGCTCTCGTGTGTGTGTGTGTGTGTGTGTGTGTGTTGAGTTTATGATTTTGTTTCCCCCTTCCATGGCATTTGCAATAAAGCAAGCATTCTCCCATGTTGAGTATTTAAAACTTGAAAAGACCACCAGTGGTCCCTGAGGGGATTCCAGGTGGCCCACAGCTAAATGATGGAGGGTTGGTAACCAAATGAACCCTTATAGATCTTTAACTCTCAAGAGTTGAATAATTGTTAAACAAATGCATTACTTAAAGTTAATTTACAAGAAGTCTACACAATTAGAGAACTTAGAAATGTTTTTATTTTGATCAACATACAGCCTGTTATCTCTCCTAATGGTACCAAAATCAATACAGTTCTTTAGTTTGGGTCTGGAAGGCTAAATGTCATCAAATGGTGGTCCGTGGCTCAAATGCAGAATAAATAATGGACCTTGATATGAAAAATCTTAAAAACCACTGATTTAAGGTATATTTAGAACGGATACAAAATATGCGATTAATTTGCGATTAATCGGCGATTAACTATGGGCAATCATGCGATTAATCGCGATTAAATATTTGAATCGACTGACAGGCCTAATAATTACACTAGATGGCAATGGCTAACTTTAAACTATGATTGACTGGGGCGTCCGCTTGCCTAGTGGTCCAGTTGCATGCCACATACTCTGGCCTGACAGCGTGTTGCGTGTTCGAGTCCCGTTCATGACAACCTTTGGTGCGTGATTGACTAATGACTTGTTCCAACTCGTCTATGAATTGACTATTACATAGTATTACACACAGCGATCAGATTGGATTTTGAACATTCCCCCTTTAGACATAAATAAGGAGGATTTAACATGGGCTTCCTTATCTCTTCATGCATCTACCTGGACATACTGTAGATTGCACGCTATCATTTTTAGCCTTTCAGTTGAAAATGTTCCAGTAATTTGACAGTTCAAGTGACTGGCTTATCACATTATTATAATGATGCTGTTGATTATCATTTACAACAGAGTGTTCTAACGAGTCTCTTTGCCAGTCGTGGATATGATGAATTCCCAGAAGCTTCACTGCCAAAGGAGTTGGACAACAAAGTGACAACAACAGAGAAGTAAATGATGGAAGAAATCATATTGAAGAAATTGATCTACATATACATTTTTGGCAAAAAACAAGTCTCCTCTCCCTCCCCCAACACACAGTGCTCTACACAACCAGTACAATTTTAACAAAGGTTTACTGTTTTCATGTAGTGCTCTGAAAAATAAGGTTCAGGAGTGTAAGAGTAGGCGTTTCATGGAGAAGGACAAACGCGTCCTGGAGGAGTTGAAGAGTCTGCATTGTGACCCCCATCCATTTTTCGCCATCTTTCCATCAGAGTCAGACTTCAGTAAGTGACCACAGTATTCGTGTGTGTGTGTGTGTGTGTGTGTGTGTGTGTGTGTGTGTGTGTGTGTGTGTGTGTGTGTGTGTGTGTGTGTGTGTGTGTGTGTGTGTGTGTGTGTGTGTGTGTGTGTGTGTGTGTGTGTGTGTGTGTGTGTGTGTGTGTGTGTGTGTGTGTGTGTGTGTGTGTGTGTGTGTGTGTGTGTGTGTGTGTGTGTGTGTGTGTGTGTGTGTGTGTGTGTGTGTGTGTGTGTGTGTGTGTGCGCATACGGAGCTAGTCTTGCAAGATGTAAGGAACTAAGCTTTCCGACCTACACCTGTGATTTTGAGGTCAAGGTATTTTCTTTTTTTTAAGATATCTTTTTTTGCCTTTATTTGATAATTTGGCAAGGGCTGGCGTGAAGAGCCAGGGTTTTTATCAGCTGGGCTTGATGAGGAGATGACCCCAAGGTGTGCAGTTCCACAGGAAGTAGATAGCACGTCACAGCCCAGGAAGCCAGTCACACGCCCATGCCAGACCATATAGGGAAAAGGAAAAAAAACAGAAACGCAGCCAGCCCATAACAGTATTGACCAAAAGTATATCATTGCCAATACGAGTGGCAGTGGTCAAGCTCACCCTCTGTCAAAGGATGAGGAACTTGGTTATCCAGGAGGAGGATAGAGTTATTAATATGCCCCTCCTCCTCCATTATTACAGAGAAATCTGCTTGGTTTGAACACCTGGTAAGGATTCCCCCAAGTCCCAAGTGGCATGTAGGTGCAGTCAAGTTGGAAGGATCCCAGCACAAACGATGCATGCCTACGGTATCCGGAGAACTCGCCAGTTTACCAACTCGCCGCGATTTAGTGCATTTTAGTTTTACTTCACCTTCATTTAAATTGCATTGAATTGAGAGAGAGAGAGAGGATAGTTGTTTAGAGAGAAAGTAGGAATGCTAAAAGTTTAAACACCAAAGTACCGAAACAATGTAATTCATTAGTAAACAATTCCTGAAATGGTAGGCCTACTTATCATTGGTATTCACATACTCACATTTTTATCATCATCTAGCTGACCATTTAATTGCACAAAATAATTTGATCACTTTCGAAATGAACTATAACATCTGTGAATTTGACATACTACACTGATGAAGACAGCATGTTAGCATAACGATGAAGACATTGATGAAGAATTTTCGCCGTGGCGACTTGGTAAACTGGCGAGTTCTCCGGTATCCATGCCTACTACTTGTAGTCTGCTCTGAAGAAGGCTCTGCCGAAACACGTCAGCGTTCGCAAATAAATATGAGAAATTGCATCTGAGCCAGTCTTGCATTTTCCATCTTTTATTTTGGAGTGTCGCATTTTCCATTTAGTTGGTTTATGAGTTGACACATGCCTACTTATTTGACTAACCCTTGAATAATCTATGCAGGACTTTATCAGTTTTCCAATCAATATTGGTAGTTGTTTGTGCTCTAGTCAATAGTCTATATAGTCCTAGCACTCCATAGGGATATTCAAAAGTGATTTGAAACTAAAATTAAGTATTCAGCATGCAATCCTGCTCCTTTTAAACCTTTCAGCCTTCTGGAAGCTGGCCATGGAAGGTCCTCCTGACACGCCGTATGAGAAAGGAGTCTTTGAGCTCTACTGCCAGTTTGGTCCTGACTATCCTGTGAAACCTCCTCTGGTCCGCTTCGTCACACGTGTATCCTCATTATTACACACCACTTACAGACATGAATGACCATTAATATTGATATACTGTGATGCATACATTTGTTTGATCCTAAGTTTATACTATTGAAAACAATGTATCAGAACTCATAGCAATTCAAAAAATGTTTTCTTAACATAAGCAAAGATACATCACTGCAACATCAACAGCGTGGGCCGAATCTGCCACAATATATTTGACCGCAACTACAACGCCCAAATCACCATGAGAGAAATCCTGGATGCCATGTATGGACTGCTCATCATCCCTGAGCCTGAAGACCCCCTGGACAGGTTGTTTTTAAGACTTTGATTTCCAAATGTAATCATGGCCAATGTATGTTTATTTAGCACCTTTCATACACAAAGTCAATTGACAGACAGTGCTTTTCATAAGGCATAAATAGGCAATTTAAATGTGTCAAGGAAATGCATGCTTTTTTTTAAAGATATTTTTTCGGTTTTTGCCTTTATTGAGAGATTTTACAGTATTTTGACGGAAAGGGGGAGAGAGATGGGGGGAAGACATGTGGCAACGGTCGTCGGGATCGGGACTCGAACCCGCGACATGCCGTCAATCCAGCCTAGGTGCCTGGACTGCTCGACCGACGACCGCGGCCCAGGCCAATGCATGCTTTTTATACGTTATGTTGGTAACTGTATATTGATTTAATCATGTGTTTAAAATGAATACCGTATGTATCTTTCCCTTTGGAAGCATTTTGGCGGAGGACTTCTTGACCAGCCCTGATAGATACAATCAAGCAGCCAAGGAGAATACAGAAAAAAATGCCGGGACCTCAATTGATGATGTGGAGAAGGTGATGAGTTATTCCTTTTAGTGAAAAGAAGAGAGTCCGCACACATGACCGCAGGCGGCCTTCATCAGGTCATCACCTGATGAAGGCCGCCTGCGGTCGAAACGTTGTGTCTTAACTATGGTGTTTCAATAAAAGAACACAATTGGAGCAATCCTGTGTGCGGACTCTCTTCTTTTCATTGTACTTGCCTTGGTCCGGCACCAGCCAGGAACTGGATGTGCGCAAGCCACCTGCCTTTTAAACTTATTCCTTTTAGTGAAATTATGATATGGACTTGTTGTAGATCATTGGACAACTTACCTACTAAACTTAACTAAATTATTTTCATTCTGTCCTATAGAAACTGGTGGGTCAAACTCTGGATGCTCCACCCCAACATCTGATCTGTCCACTGACCAAGAAGATGTTTAGGGACCCTGTGAAAACAAAATTTGGAGATGTATACGAACGAAAGGCCATTGAGGAATACCTCAAAACGTAAGGTCTCCCCCCCACCCCCAAGAAATGTCTCGCTGGTGGAATTGTCTTGTATTCTAATTTATTGAACATTGTTTTTCCAGGCATGTAAATCAGGATCCCAAAGGCCGTCCTCTCACAAAATCTGACCTTAAAACAAACCACGCCATGAGGAAAATGGCGAAGGAGCTCCGTACCGATCAAATTGGAACCTGGGTGTAGAAGGAGAAGGTGGATCTGAGGGTATAGGCCAAACACTGGACAGTGTTGGCGGGTAACCTCACATTAACACATTAACACTTGTTCCATCATGATGTGAGGGATTTCTATTTCAGTTAAGTTCTTCATTACCAGTTAGGGGTTCTTTTTCATCCCATCACATCACAAGTGAAACTTTACTTTACACTATAACATTTTCTGCCATTACTGCCTTTTGCACTGAACTTGATGTACATGATGTGGCGAGCTGCACACAAACAATCATGTCATGCATGTTTGAATTTAGTTTTTTTTTCTTTTTCAATGTACTTTAAATTTCTTTAAAAGGCAACACTAAACATGCCAAAATGTATGATCAATGACGTCAGTGCGCACTGAAGAGATCTTGGGTTTTGTGACTCTTGTAATAATTGCTCAAACAATTTGGTACTTGATCTTTAATTCGATGTTTAAGAGGTTTGGATGTTTATCTTTCCTGTTGAAATAGTCTGCCTAATTCACTATTCTATTCAAAAGGGCATCATAAAGGTATTATGTTTATGATGGATTTGGCAATATTGCATTTTATGTCTACTTCAACCTGTGATTTTCCAGTCCCTATTAAAATATAAAAACAATCTAAGCTCTTGGATCCATCCTATTTTAATGTTTCATTGTGATCGGTGTATGAAATAAAGTTGATATGCTTTAGTAGGCCTACACCCATGAAACTGGCTGGGGATTTACATTGTGTAAGCAGGCGCCCTGGCTTTATGCTTTAATTAAATTGTGATTTGTGAAGACCTTGTAGTTCCCAGGATACAATTCCCTTGGTGTCATAGAGTTGACTATTTATTTACCCATACATATCCGTATATTACCCAAAGACCGATCTGTCTTTCTCTGTCCATCTGTACATCCATGCAACCGGTGTGTCGTGTGTCCCAAGCATAACTTACGGTGTGTCCTATAATGTGTGCACATTATTGATTGTTGATTTGTTTTTCCAGTGGTAATAGCGAGGTGTTTCAGCTGTTTGTGCTCGGACACAGGGAAGTATAGGGACACATGGCTGCGTATAGGGCTTCGTACACACATAAAGAACAACTGTGCTTTGCTCTGCCTGTGTTTCATGGCCGCCCCAATGCTTTTCCAATGGAAGTCACATGGTTTGACCAAACACTTGTGTTTGATTGCCCCCCCCATCACACACAACTGTTTGGTCAAACCACGTGACTTCCATTGGAAAAGCATTGAGGCGGCCATGAAACACGGACAGCACAGAGCATGTTCGTCTGATATGTCTGTACGAAGCCTAGGAGTGGCTAGCACCATTCAAAAACTCATCTGTTTGCGGAGGACGCATCAAATGTGGGAGAGTGTATGCCAGGCACGTGCAGAAAGGGGGGGGGGGGGGGGGCTCGGGGGACTTCAGCCCCTGCCCTTTTGCATCAAAGTGCCCTTTCCCTCAAAGAAAACAAGATTTATTTTTCAGTCGACATAAGGGTATGTGGGGGGGGGACGTGTGGCCAACAAGGGCTTATATGGGGGGCCAATAAGGGCTTGTGTGGGGGGCCAATGAGAGCTTATGTGGGGGGCCAATAAGGGCTTATGTGGGGGGCCAATAAGGGCTTGTGTGGGGGGCCAATATATAAGAGCTTATGTGGGGGACCAATAAGGGCTTATGTGGGGGGGCAATATATAAGAGCTTATGTGGGGGACCAATAAGGGCTTATGTGGGGGGCCAAGAGCGTATGTGGGGGGCCAATAAGGGCCATTGGTCCTTCAAGTAATGATAATCTTATTCCACTATCATAATTATACTTTTAATGTGCTGGCTGCCATCAGTCAGTTTTAGTTTCAGACTAATGAGATTAGTACGTATTGCTTATTTTACTGTCCAAGGACATGAAATGGAAGTTATGGCACAAGGGACGGACCCCACAAAAAGACCACCCGCAAAACCGGCGCGCGCCCACACATCTGGGGTTGCACTGGACAGATGATAGTGTTTATGAAATTAAAAATTATATACTGTATATTCTTCCTCGCAGATGGCCTACAGTGGTGGGGTCTCTAAGTCCCTTCTTTTTTTCTTTTTTTTTACCCAGGGAAGTAGCTGAGCACAGGTGCTCATTTTCAGCAACGCCCTGCACATAGAAACACACAAATTAAAACCTGGGAGCTGACCAGTACAACCACAGTCTTATACTGTTGGCCACTAAGCAGCTCCAGGAGGAGCAGTTGGGGGTTCAGTGCCTTGCTCAAGGGCACTTCAGCGGTGTTGGGTGAGTGATGACAATCACTTCCCCACCCAGATTTTTCCTGCCCGTCCGGGGAATCGAACCGGCAACCTTCCGGCAACAAGGGCGCTCCTCTAACCCTTAGGCCACCGCTGCCCTTCTCTCAACACAGTTTCATTGTCCTGGAATACTTGCAGCCAGCTGGACTCAATGATTGTCCTAATGAATGATAACTGTATAAAATAGCCTATAGCAAGACAGCTTAAGCTATGATTTTATTAAATTAATTAATGAAATACATTTCTTAGATAATAATAATCTTACATATTCATGGTAGCCTGCTGCCTTGATCCCGCCTCTAGCTGCTGCTGATTGGCCAGGCGTTTTGTGGCCGGGCATCAAGTCTGCCTGAGAGTTCCCAGATGGGAGCAGGAGGGGGGAACCCAGTGTACTCTCTGCTGCCCCATCTGGCGGAGTCAGGTTAGGTAATCTGGTAATGGACCCTGCAGTGAAGAAATGAACACATTTGTATGGGGAGGAGTTTGTTAATTGACTTAATTTGCTGCTGCAGCCATGATCCTTTTAAGTCCTTTTTGCACTTTGCCACATTCCATCCCCCTCCCAGAATCTTGTGTAATATTAAATTGTAAGGCTATTATTCCATAATTGACTACAATTTAGGACTTCTACAGATGACAATGAATCGATGTGACCATTTACTTCCAAAATGTTCCTGAAATGCACATGATCCCCTCCCCCCCCCCCCCAGTAAGCCACGCCCCTTTACCTAAAAAGTTGGAGGCAGAAAGTGAACTGTAATCCGATGTGATTGTGAGCAAATTGCAGGTCGTGGTCTGTATGGTGTTGGTGGTGCATGGTAGCCGTGCAAGGTTAGTTACATTTCTTGATCACAGTTGCATTCATTCATGGGCATTTCTGTAACACGTACTGTATCATTAAAGTTGATAAAGGTTATTATACGCAAGCCTTCACTGCATGGCGGCGGGGCTTAGGGGCTACACTGCAAGGACTCGGGTAACATAATTGTTTACCTTTTCTTCAGATGGCTACCAGGTCCAGGTCCATAATGTACAACGTACTAGAAAGTCACAGACTGGAGTCTTACTACAACCAATTCATTCAGTTCGGTGTGAAAGATGAACGAGATTTCATTGATGGTGTATCTGATGAAGATTTAGACAACATGGGTAAGATTATTGGATAATTATGTACAAAATGCATGTGAATTTGTAGCCTTGGATCAACAAGACTGATTGAAAACTTGAACAGTTTGTAGAATAAGCACAGTAGATTACACTTCAATACAAGCTCTGATATTAAAGGAGGATTAAAGAAAGAAAGCACTAGCGTGTTTCCATTGTGTCCTCCATTTTCAATTTTTAAAATAAATCTAGAAAACATTCTTGATCCAAGGCTAGTGAATTTGTACAGTACATAGGCCTACACTAAATTAATTTTTAAAATAAATCTAGAAAACATTCTTGATCCAAGGCTAGTGAATTTGTACAGTACATAGGCCTACACTAAATTCATTTTTAAAATAAATCTAGAAAACATTCTTGATCCAAGGCTAGTGAATTTGTACAGTACATAGGCCTACACTAAATTAAAAATGTCAATATGACTTTTGTGACAAAATAACCAACATCTCTTATTATGATTTTCAGAAATTACAGCTTGTGTACTTTACTGCAGTAAACAGAAATCTAAGTTGTAAATGTGGTAGCTTTTGATTGATTGATTGATTTATTAACAGTTTGCAGAATTACAGTACATTTCAAGTACAACTCAATACAAAAACTGTTAACAGTGAGTGGACGACACCATAAAGCATTACACTTGTTTACAATAGGGCCCACCATTTTCAATTCATCAAAACATTTAGAGACGTACGAATATACACAACTATATAGTCAAAAGGAAATCATCATAGGAGGTAAAAAGGGAAAAGAAACATATACAGTGAGGGGGAACAGGTGTGGGTGGGGGATTCAGATTTTACGGGGGCCGGTTTCGAATTGCAGCCGTCCGTAGGTGCCCTTTGAGAGCAGTTTTGAAGGAGTCAAGGGATTTGCATGTCTTAATGACTGTTGCAGGCCCGGTTCTTCCTACAGGCTGACGAAGCAGCGCCATGGGGGGGGGGCGGGGTGCTCTGTCCCAACTCTGTCTGCCCAGTGTCCCCCCAGTGCCCCCCCAGTGCCTCCCCAGTGTCTCCCCAGTGCCAGTGTCCCGCCAGTGCCTCAGAGCCTCCCCAGTGTCCCCACAGTGCCTCCCCAATGGACCCCCAGTGCCTCCACAGTGTCCCCACTGTCCCCCCCAGTGCCTCCACAGTGTCTCCTAAATTTTTGGGACAGAGTAAAAAAAAAAAAAAAGATTGCTCAGGACCGGCCCTGGACTGTTGGTAGGGCGTTCCACATTTTGTTGGCATAGGAGCGAAATCTGGGTTGCACATGGCTTGTTGAACTCCCTCTGGTGTTGTGGGTGTGGACTTTGTTGACATTAAGGAAGTATTTAGACAGGTACATGGGTATCTTGGTGGTGTAGCGAATCTTGTGGACCAGACCCATTGCAAGGTGCTGTACTCTGTCGTCAACCCTAAGCCATTCCAGCCTGTCAAAGTGGGCAGGGGTGAGGTGGGTTCGGGGAGTGAGGCCAAGTAGTAGCCTGACCAGTTTGTTTTGGGAAGTCTGGAGCCTTGTTTTAAGGGCCTTAGAGGTGCTGTCACTGCTGTGGTACCAGGAGGTGCAAGCGTAGTCGAAGAAACCTTGTACGATGGCTCCTGTTAGGGTCTTCAAGGTGTTTTTGTTAACCAGTGAGTCTTGGAATCTTGTTCTTTGGTTGACCTTTTTGATTACGTTGCAGATGTGCAATACTGAACATTTTGGCCAACACATGAAGGCTTTCTACATTGTCTCATTAACAGTGTTAGCCATGTGTAAGAGTTGCATTTACCTTGGATTCTCTGGACAACAAATGCTCTTTCAAAGACATCTGCTACTCCAGGTACTCTGACGGGGTCAATGAAACGTACGCCTTCATGTGATCTCAGACGTATTGGTGCATAGTTCTCACGTTCCGAGGTTTCTTTCTGCCGGAACAAGAGAGTAAAGATTTGACTTGGATTAAATTCACTGCTATAGGAGTGTGTTCAAAATAAATCATCTATATTCCCAGACATACCCGTTATTGTATACAGTATATAAAACAAGAAAGGGGTTCTAAAGTGGAAGAATGCGGCTGCTTAAGAAGCATGTCCCAATAATACTATTTACTGTGCATGCAGTAAATAGTATTACATGCGTTTGCATCATAGGGAGTGTGTATTCTGTGATAGATGACTTGTCGCATATCCTTTGAGACGAACCATAACGGAATCAACTGTGTGCTGTGTGCATGCATAAGGGTGGTCATAGTGTATGTTGTCATGTTTTTGGTATCAGTATCAGTAGTTTGAGATCAGCTGTGCGCAGAGGGGTGCATACTTAGTTTAGACTAGTCATTGGTTAGACATAAGGGTTGGGAGAGGGTTAAGGTTAGGTTCAGGTGTGCTGCCCCGTGGGAGGTTAGGGTTAGGATGAGGGTTTTAGATGGCTTGTAGTTGTAAGACTAATGACTGGTCTAACCAATGACTAGTCTAAACTAAGTACTGTCTAAACTAAGTACTGCACCCCCGGGCAAATAGAAAAGACTCAAAAACATAACTCTGTCATGGTAAAGTAAATGAACCAAACAGGATCAAATCTGACTTTCTAGTCAAAGCAATACATTTAAATAAACAAAACAGCACTTCCACTAGTTACCGTTAAGTGCAAGAGATTGGTTAAACAAATATTACTCAGGGCTGTGATGAAACAAATACATTGTGATTCACGAGGCGGACTACTTTATTTTGTGGTTTTAATAATGCATGGAAGAATATATATTATATTTATCTATTTATCAGACTCAGCAGCACTCTCAGATATGTCAACCACGACAGCAGCTTAACACAAGTGAAATCTCTGCTTTGCAGTTGCCCTGTAACAGCTCCAACGTGCTACATTGTAAATGTTTCAATATTCAACATGCAGCTGTCTGATTTACACAATAGAAATACTGCTAAACATCAACATACCTGTGCTTCAGAGATAAGATAGGCCCAGCAGAGCGTTGAATTCTCAAAGACGTCAAGGTCCTCAATGGTCTTTGCACCTCTATTTTCCCCCAGTCTTGGCAAAAGTTCTCTAAAGAGTGTGTACAAGGCTTCAACGATGGCTATCTGAAAAGGGGGAAAAATAAATATCATAAGACTTCTACCAACAAAATAATGAATCATTTAACATTGCAAGATTATACCATCTCTTACGGTTTACCTCCTGAGTCCTGGAGACACCCTCATTCCTGCAGAGCAACTGGTACAGACTTTGAGCCAGAGGGTTGCATCCTGTGAGTCTTCGTATGTATGCAACCACTTTCTCGAATCGTTCTCCCGAGTCTCTGCTTTTCTAAAATTAAAAACACAGGCTTTATTTTGTATAGTATACAAACTTAAAACAGACTGTGACAACATATAGAATGTGCGCCTATATATCCCTCTGACAAACATCTGATCAACTATCTAAATTAGTGATGCACCGAATATTTGGCCGCAGAAAATATTCGGCAGAAAATGGCTCGAAGAATAGGCAGAAAATATATCACCGAATAGTGTATGCCAGGGGTGCCCACACATTTATGACGTGAGATCTACTTTCAAAATGACCAGCTCAACAAGATCTACCCACTGAAAAAATAAGTGTACCATTGCTGAAAATAGTTTAAATATATAATGTACCTGGGGGGGCTTTGGAATAGGGAGGGGGGAGACATAATTGTGATTATTATTTAAGTTAAGTTTTGCCATAACCTTTTATTTTGCTTTAAGGTACGGCCATGAAAGCAATGGTAGGAAAAAAGATATATAATATTAATCATATTCGGATATTCGTTTTCGGCCAACTGTTTCCTATATTCAGCATTCGGTTTCGGCCAAGAATTTCCCTTTCGGGGCATCCCTAATCTAAATATCTAATATTAAACTGAAAGGACCTTGCCGAGCCATGAGGCCCATAGGGCAGGAGCCTATCTCCTGTTTCTGTAGCGTGAGGCAGCTTGATGTACAAGTACACCCCCTGGACATGACGCTAGTATGTTGCAGGGACTCACCCCCAATCTAACCCTTGATGCTGAGTGTCAAGCAGGGAGGCACTGGGTCCCATTTTTTTTTTAGAGTCTTTGGTATGACCCGGCCGGGGATCGAACCCCGACCTCCCAGTCTCAGGGCGGACACTCTAACCACAAGGCCACTGAGCTGGTAAACTAAAAGGACAGTACAAGTCTTTACTTCCAACTAGGGTTGTCCCGATCCGATCACGTGATTGGAAATCGGGGCCGATGATGTCATTTTCAAATGATCGAAATCGGATCGGGAGCAAAGAAACGTGATCGGGACATCCCTAGTATCAATATTATATCCATATCATGACATTCTACTGGATATTGTCTGTGATTTTGGATATTGTACTATTGTGATATGGTTCTATAAATATATAAATATCGGATCGGGAAGAATCGGTATCGGCAGATACTCAAAATCAAATGATCGGAATCGGATGAGGAGCAATAAAACGTGATCGGGACATCCCTACTTCCAACCCAATGTTAACAAACGATACAGTATATGACGCAAAATATAATAAGAAAGGTGTCCTTACAATCGCATAAAGTGAGGAGAAGAACACACTCAGCCCTTTCTGCGTTTGCTGGACTGATGGTACAACACCATTCGTGAAGACTTCGTTGGCGCCTGGAGTCGCTTTACAAAATGTGGACAAAGAAAAGTACACCGTCGACTCCTCAGAGACACCACAGCTTTGCAGGGTCTCTCCACCAGCATGATCACCACTGAAAAGAAATAAGGGAAAAAAGGTATATAGTAATGAGATGTATAAATCATTACAATCCCCTTTCTGTACAGTATGTATATATAAATATCTAATTTAATTTGTCTATAAAAAAAATTTACACAAAAAAAAAAATACTTTTAATGAGTCATAGGATTTGGTTAGTGTTATTTTAATAAGCTGAATTTCCAATAGGTAATGTGCCTATGTATTTAACTGACAGTGTGTGTGATCATTTCCATGCTTTACACAGTAATGATTTTAAATTACCTGTAATGGAGAACATGAGCTGGAATTCCACTTTCATTTGCAAGCTTGAGTTTCAAGTAGCTGATTGTGTCAGTTGCCAAGTCCACTTTGATCTCAAACTTTCCCTAAGAAGAAATGGTGGATTAAGAGCTGTTCACATCAAACACGATAACTATAGCAATGTTTTGTGGGCGTCCACACAGACGAATAAATGGCATCACCCATGCACACATATACAGAGGCAGGGTGGGAGAGAGAGAGAGATCTCCGCCTGACGCTGGTGCTGAAAAACACATCCAATAGGGTTCATCATCATCATCTAAATCACCAAACAGTGAGCGAAATAAGAACAAATATTTAAGAAGTAGTGAAAATAGCCGATCTGCTATTTTCACTAGTTTTGGTACCGGGCGAATATCAAATTGGGTCACAGGCTGAGTGAAAAGTTTGGGAACCACCACCGGTCTAAATCATTCAGCTCACCCTCAGCATCACGTGGCATCGAACAGTATCTTCTCCTCCCAAGACTTCAGGAGTTTCTTGCCTTTGCATTGCAGGGGATTGCTTTAGGTTATGCTTTGGTGTAAATATCGCATACAACTCTGCTCCATTTTCAATGTGTCTGTCTTTTAAGGTCCCTGTAAATTAGAAACGTTGATTGACAGAAATTAGCTGTGAATACAAATACTCATCACATCACTACATAATCATTTGTCTGCTGTATTCCAGCCACATATCATAACATGGACCAGTTTTCACTTTGCTTTTGATAAAATGTTGTCCAAAGTTGTAATGTTGGTCAAACAAGATGTTGAATTGCGTTCGTAAATCAAGCTTTGATCATAAAAAAAGCAATCAAAGTTGAGGCAAGGAAGCAACCAGGTGCTCGAAGGAGACGTGCAGGTATACGAAATATAATAGTAAAAAGGCGCTCCTGGGATCAATCGGGATAAAACATCTATAGAAAAAAGCGGAGATCCAGGCACACTTAAAGGACCACTTCACCACTTTTCAACATCTCTTCATACAATTGGTCCTCACTAATGTTCATGATAAAACACCACCATTCTTTCCTACTCATTCTGTGTCTCATAGGAGGGCTTTGGGCAGTTCGGATACCCGTCCACCAGTGACATCATCATTAGGCAGATCTTTTTTTAAACAAGATTTGTTTTAAAATATATTTAGATTTTTATTATCGTGAGAACGATGGCTTCAACTTTTGCATTGCAACTTTTCAGGAAAAGAAAGCCTGCCGTTTCTATTAGCTTGGATTCACCATCGATGATGTCACTGGTGGACGGGTTTCTGAACTGCCCACAGCCTTCCTATGAGACACAGACTGAGTAGAAAAAAATTGTGGTATTTTATCATGAACATTAGTTAGGACCAATTATAGGAAGAGAAGTTGAAAAGTGGTGAAGTGGTCCTTTAATAGTTCAAAAGGAGGAAAACTTTATTAAACCAAACATGTTTCGACCTATACCGGTCTTCATCAGGGCTAACAAAACACAGCAAACCACTTAGAAACAGATCACGTGGTTCAGCTGCAATATCAAAGTTATTCAATGGCAGGTCATGCATGTCTTACATGTGTTGAAGAAAGGGTCATCAGTCAATGGCATTCCATCAACTGTGTATAGGCAGACATCTTTTGAATTCCCAACGTGTTCATGGTGGCAGATCCTTAACATCAGATCTTCAACTGTGTTTTGTGCAGGGTCCATATCTGAGTAGAAATTAACCTCAGTATAACCACAACTGACTTGAGGGCATTTTCCACAGCAAATGTACTAGTAACTCAACTGTAACATCAATCACTCACAAACATACAGTAATGATATTCTATAAAGACTCTAAGCCAAAACACAAGAGAAAATACAGACTAGGTGGTGAAAAATATGAACATTACGGTGACTGCACTGCCGTCATAGGATTAGGAACGAACACACACACACACACACACACACACACACACACACACACACACACACACACACACACACACACACACACGAAAATATTAATAATAGGCTTAATTTACTCACCCCGGATACATTTTGTTTCATGACAAAGGGGGTATCTGTAATGGATGCAAAATGACTCCCAGGATGTTTTTACCGGGGCTCGGATTCTTCCAATTTCGTCTCTCATTTTAAAGAAACGATTCTTCTCCACTTGGGTAAAGCCTGGAAATATCCATTTAAGTCACAATTATGCAAAAGCAGTTGCTGTTCCACTTTCTATTTGATATGCATTGTTTAACTAAAACCTTTGTGTGGTGCGGTTGTACTTTGGAGAAGGCATAGCCTATTCCTGTATAAATGTACTGGGTGGCAATAACAATGAACTTGTTTTGGAAGTTACCATCATAGTTGGACTTAATAGATAATGTATGCTATTTCGTTTTTGGTCTTTATGTCGCAAACGCTGCAGAATACTCCAAGCTACTCCAAAACTAAAGTCCGGCTGTCACAAAACAGTCATATCTAGGGACCTCAAAACCTACTCTAGCGAGGCCTTTAACATTGAACTGGAGAGTCTGGATTATTGGTCCGATGAGCTTAGGAGCTCACTAGTCGAAGAAGCATGGCTTTGCTTCAAAACTAAATTTACAACAGTACTAAACACCATGGCTCCTTTGCGAACCATCAGGGTCAAAACCCGCTCGGAGCCATGGATGAGTTCGTACATACTGACTGCAATGAAAGCCAGAGACAAAGAATGCTCTGAACTTCTAAAATGCAAGTCCAAGCTAGCCAAACGCTTCGACAGTGATCTCCAAACCCAACTGGGCATCCTAAAAACCCAACGAAACAAGCTAAGAAATGTCGTAACTGCCATGACCAAATCCGCAAAAAAGAACTTTATCAGTGATAAAGCTGAGGAAAACAAAAACAATCCTCGGGAGCTCTGGAAATTACTAAACAACCAGCTAGGCTGCGGTCAGAAACTAAAAACCAGGTTTACAAACATAAACATCAAATCGAACGACACCCTCATCACTGACAAACTTGATGTAGCCAACTACTTAAACATCTTCTTTACAAACATTGCAACAACACTGGTTAACAAACTGCCCTCCCACTCTGGGCGCTTTGGTGTAGACTGTAGAGCACATCCAAGCCTTCTACAAAAACCTAGGTGTTTGTAAATATGATTTTATGCTGACAATGGTAACAACTGAGGAGGTACTTAAAAAACTGAATGCCCTTCAACCCCACAAGGCCACTGGCCACGATAATATTCCCTCCAAATTTCTCAGATACTCGGCCATCTCTATAGCTCCAATCATCACCCACATAATAAACCTCTCCATCAAACAGGGACAGGTCCCCCAAGATTTCAAACTGGCCAAAGTAACCCCCCTGCACAAGAAAGGGAGCTAATTAGACCCCGGCAACTACCGCCCTATTTCTATTCTTAGCTCCATCTCGAAAATGATGGAAAAAATAGTTTATGAACAGGTTGAAAAGTATCTTGCCACAAACAAATGTATGTATGAATTCCAATCTGGCTTCAGAACATCCCACTCCACTGACACATGCCTCCTCTATTTGAACGACCACATCAAACACGAGGTGGATGCTGGCAAATACTGCAGCATGGTCATGCTGGACCTCCAAAAGACTTTTGACACCGTGAACCACTCCATACTGGTTAACAAGCTAAAAGCAATTGGTTTTGATAGCACATCAGTGAGCTGGATGCAATCCTACCTGGAGGGGAGAGAACAGATGGTGGAGGTGAACGGAACACTGCCCCCCCCCCCCCCCCCCCCCCCTCCCAGTGAGCTATGGCATTCCACAAGGAAGCATACTAGGACCTTTACTGTTCCTAATATATGTAAACGACATGACATCAGCTTGTGACTGCAATTTGTTCCTGTTCGCAGATGACTCAGCACTGCTGGTCTCGGACAGGAACAAACTGCAGGTTGAAAAGGCCCTCAGCTCTGAACTTGCTAGAATCTGATAAACTATCTTTACACCTGGGAAAAACTGAATCCATTCTATTTGGATCAAATAGTAATCTCAGCAAGGCAGATGGCTTCTTGGTTAGAGTGGGTGACAATATTATCACACGAAAAGATGAAATTACCTACCTAAGTTCCATCCTGGAGGCAAATCTTTCCGGTGATAAAATGGCCACCAACGTAATCAAAAAGGTCAACCAAAGAACAAGATTCCAAGACTCACTGGTTAACAAAAACACCTCCAGACTTCCCAAAACAAACTGGTCAGGCTACTACTTGGCCTCACTCCCCGAACCCACCTCACCCCTGCCCACTTTGACAGGCTGGAATGGCTTAGGGTTGACGACAGAGTACAGCACCTTGCAATGGGTCTGGTCCACAAGATTCGCTACACCACCAAGATACCCATGTACCTGTCTAAATACTTCCTTAATGTCAACAAAGTCCACACCCACAACACCAGAGGGAGTTCAACAAGCCATGTGCAACCCAGATTTCGCTCCTATGCCAACAAAATGTGGAACGCCCTACCAACAGTCCAGGGCCGGTCCTGAGCAATCTTTTTTTTTTTTTTTACTCTGTCCCAAAAATTTAGGAGACACTGTGGAGGCACTGGGGGGGACAGTGGGGACACTGTGGAGGCACTGGGGGTCCATTGGGGAGGCACTGTGGGGACACTGGGGAGGCTCTGAGGCACTGGCGGGACACTGGCACTGGGGAGACACTGGGGAGGCACTGGGGGGGCACTGGGGGGACACTGGGCAGACAGAGTTGGGACAGAGCACCCCGCCCCCCCCCCATGGCGCTGCTTCGTCAGCCTGTAGGAAGAACCGGGCCTGCAACAGTCATTAAGACATGCAAATCCCTTGACTCCTTCAAAACTGCTCTCAAAGGGCACCTACGGACGGCTGCAATTCGAAACCGGCCCCCGTAAAATCTGAATCCCCCACCCACACCTGTTCCCCCTCACTGTATATGTTTCTTTTCCCTTTTTACCTCCTATGATGATTTCCTTTTGACTATATAGTTGTGTATATTCGTACGTCTCTAAATGTTTTGATGAATTGAAAATGGTGGGCCCTATTGTAAACAAGTGTAATGCTTTATGGTGTCGTCCACTCACTGTTAACAGTTTTTGTATTGAGTTGTACTTGAAATGTACTGTAATTCTGCAAACTGTTAATAAATCAATCAATCAATCAAAAGCTACCACATTTACAACTTAGATTTCTGTTTACTGCAGTAAAGTACACAAGCTGTAATTTCTGAAAATCATAATAAGAGATGTTGGTTATTTTGTCACAAAAGTCATATTGACATTTTTAATTTAGTGTAGGCCTATGTACTGTACAAATTCACTAGCCTTGGATCAAGAATGTTTTCTAGATTTATTTTAAAAATGAATTTAGTGTAGGCCTATGTACTGTACAAATTCACTAGCCTTGGATCAAGAATGTTTTCTAGATTTATTTTAAAAATTAATTTAGTGTAGGCCTATGTACTGTACAAATTCACTAGCCTTGGATCAAGAATGTTTTCTAGATTTATTTTAAAAATTGAAAATGGAGGACACAATGGAAACACGCTAGTGCTTTCTTTCTTTAATCCTCCTTTAATATCAGAGCTTGTATTGAAGTGTAATCTACTGTGCTTATTCTACAAACTGTTCAAGTTTTCAATCAGTCTTGTTGATCCAAGGCTACAAATTCACATGCATTTTGTACATAATTATCCAATAATCTTACCCATGTTGTCTAAATCTTCATCAGATACACCATCAATGAAATCTCGTTCATCTTTCACACCGAACTGAATGAATTGGTTGTAGTAAGACTCCAGTCTGTGACTTTCTAGTACGTTGTACATTATGGACCTGGACCTGGTAGCCATCTGAAGAAAAGGTAAACAATTATGTTACCCGAGTCCTTGCAGTGTAGCCCCTAAGCCCCGCCGCCATGCAGTGAAGGCTTGCGTATAATAACCTTTATCAACTTTAATGATACAGTACGTGTTACAGAAATGCCCATGAATGAATGCAACTGTGATCAAGAAATGTAACTAACCTTGCACGGCTACCATGCACCACCAACACCATACAGACCACGACCTGCAATTTGCTCACAATCACATCGGATTACAGTTCACTTTCTGCCTCCAACTTTTTAGGTAAAGTTTGCAGAATTACAGTACATTTCAAGCACAAACTCAATACAAAGACTGTTAACTGTGAGTGGACGACCCAATTAAGCATTACACTTGTTTACAAGAGGTTCCACCATGTTCAATTCATCAAAACATTTAAAGACGTACAAATAGACACTTATATATTATATATAGTCAAAGAATCAGAACAGGAATTCATCATAAAGGAGGTAAAAAGGGAAAAGAAACATACAGTGAGGGGAAAATGGGGGGGGGGGGGGTGCCTGCAGATTTATATAAAGGACTTTCATTTAGGGCCCACAGCGTTTTTATGAGCACGAACACTAGCTGAAATATATTTAACTGTTTTTTTAATTGATCTCAATGGTGGGCAAATCAGGCTGAAACCTTGTCCCAAGTCTGGAGTCGTATGTTACAGGTACATGTCATAGATGACATATAAGAGTCGTATGTTACATGCCCTTGTGGAGAACTGAGCGCATGCACCTCTCTAGTTTAGCATGTTTTCTTCTTTTATTTTTTTCCCTTTCATACATAGAACTGGAGATAGCAGAGGAGATCATGCATTTGTCACAAACAGGACTCCAAAAGAGGCGATTCTGGTAATGTTTATATCTTCTCAAAATAATACGTGGGTCGGGTGATGTTAAAAAGTGTTTGAGTCACTGATACGGTTAAGTACCATATCAAAACAATGTATTGTAGTATAATGACAGTATTGTCAGTGTTGACTGAAATTGCCACGTTCTTATTTTTACCGGGATGTGAGAATCACATCATGGCCATATGACTACCTTTACCATACCTGAAAGTGAGGAAGGCACGTGACTTGCATGGAGGGCCCTGAACGGCATGGCCAGTGCATGGAACTCCTAACCTGACTCCGCCAGATGGGGCAGCAGAGAGTACACTGGGTTCCTTGGGATCAAGGCATACACAGTGCTGCCTTGATCCCGCCTCTAGCTGCTGCTGATTGGCCAGGCCGTTTTGTGGCCGGGCATCAAGTCTGCCTGAGAGTTCCCAGATGGGAGCAGGAGGGGGGAACCCAGTGTACTCTCTGCTGCCCAATCTGGCGGAGTCAGGTTATGGAACTCCAACCTCCCCCGTCAAACCAAACTCGGCTTCTTCTACGCAACGGTAGAGTCTGTTCTCCTATTACGGCAGTGAGTGCTGGACCCTGAAGCCAATCCTGCACAAAAATACACAGTACACATGTTACCAACACAACTCTGTATGATGGAATGCCAAGGGTGAGCCAGAAAATAGCAGCCAGGAGAATGAGACTAGCAGGACACTGCCAAAGACACCAAGAGCTGCCAGCCAGCAAAGTAGTGCTGTGGGAACCAACACATGGGCACCGGTCACGAGGACGTCCCACGCTAACATACGTGGATGTACTCAAGAACGACGCAGGAGCGCAAAGCACCAACGAGCTGGCCAGATGTACAGTATGGAGAACCGGGATGACTGGAAGCAACGATGGAGGGCTCGTCTGAGGACGACCTAGAGCAGGGGTGCCCACACATTTATGACGTGAGATCTACTTTCAAAATGACCAGCTCAACAAGATATACCCACTGAAAAAATAAGTGTACCATTGCTGAAAATAGTTTAAATATATAATGTACCTGGGGGGGCTTTGGAATAGGGAGGGGGGAGAAATTATGACATCTTACAGTGGACATGTTTGCCTGAAAAGAAATGTTTCATAGTTTTAGAAATATATAGTGCAAGGACACTTCGACACCAACTCTGGGGGAGCCCGGGTTTGAACTGGCAACCTTGCAGTTACCATCCAGCCACTCTACCCCCTGAGCCACCGCCGCCCTGTTTTGGTTTGGTTTTACTATAGTTTATGACAGAATGGAGAGAGAAAGCTATAAATTCATTGACAAAGTACATTTGGAATTTGTCACCCATCCTACACACCCTAGAGAGTTTACAAAACACGTTTTAAATTTGAATTATTATTTTTAATGGCATACTTTGTTTATTATTCATTGCATAATGTCCATGTTCTTTTCATCTCATTTCATTAGGTACTAGTGGATGCAAGCAGCTCTATGACTTGGAACTGTTATGGAAGTGTGGATATCAGGAAGATCGATGCAGTAAAAGTGCTCTTTGATAACTTTGCCACACGGACCATGGCTTATGATTTCCATCATGTGATAGGCCTTGTGAAGTTTGACTGGCGCGTGAAAACCCTCCACACATTCACAGAAACGCTGGAGAAATTCAAGGTAATTATCATATATGATACTTCTTCATGAACGTGCAATATCGGCTTTATTGTGGCACATACTGAGATGTATTCTTCACTGTAAATCAGTGGTTTTCAACGCTTTTCATATCAAAGTCCATTATTTATTCAGCATTTGAGCCACGGACCACCATTTGATCAGATCTAGCCTCTCAGACCCCAAAACGTAGAATATTTTGTTGTCGTTGGATGAGATTTTGTAAAACATTTGTGGTACTATTAGGAGATATAACAGGCAAACGTTGATCAAAATATAAATTCTTCTACGTTCTCTAATTGTGTAGACTTGCCACTCGGTGGCGCGCTATGAGCTTGTAGATCTGCTAGTTTTCAATAGCTAAAGTATAACATAATGCTTAAAACACCAAAAGGGGTTCCCGCCCAAAATGGGTTAACAATAATTTAACTCTTGAGAGCGTAAATGGGTCCATTTGGTTTAATTTTACACTTTACCACTTTCAAGAAGTGGGTCTATTTGGTTACCAACTCTACATCATTTAGCTGGGGACCACCTGGAACCAAGCCCCCAGTGCACCTCTCCAACGTTGAAGCACTGGGCCCTAGTGGTAAGAGGTGGGACTGCAGGCGGACCCGTGGAGTTATGACCCCGTGCAGCTGGGTTTCCTAATTGCGGAAGTAGACGGTCCTTCCGGGTGCTTCAAAACGCCACTGAGCAACCTACACTGACATGAATAGCGGGGGGGGGGGGGGGGGGGGGGCTGGGGCTATCGCGTCGGTTCAGTCTCTTATGCCTGGAACCCCCTCAAGGACCGGACCACTGGTTGAAAACCACTGCTGTAAATGAAAGACATACAGTCACGTATGGTGTAATTATGTAATAGGCTGCCAGTACTAGTATTGTATTTGACCTTGAATTACCGTACTACAGGCAGTGACCAGGGACTGCAGTACGCTGCCAGAGGGAATCTACAGCGATTCAGTTGGCGGGAATTTAAAAGTTTCTATAACATTTGTGGTATACATTTATAGGATCACATCCACAGTCTTCAAACAACGGCAGGCACCAACCTCTACGATGCTCTGCAACATGGAGTGTTTGAGTTGGAAAAAGTCAAGATGAAGTTCAAAGATTGCAGACTTCGCATCATGTGTCTTACAGATGGAATGGATCAGGGGTAAATTGAATGTAACAGCATGTCAGTACTTATAGTATTGTTAGTATTGAGAACAAATTGCAATGTTGCCTGTGATGTTTTTACTGGGATGTGCATGGGAATTATATGACGTGATCATCTGCCCATAGATCATACACCAAGCCAGTTGATGTTGCTGCCAAGCTGATAAACGCCAACATCATTGTGGATGCAATCCTTCTTGGAGACGTGGAGAATGACATGTTGCATGGAATTAGCAATGCAACAGGTACCGAGCATTCAGCATTCAGCATGCTACTTTAACACTTGTATCTATATCTATGTGTAGAACTACTGGAGCCTATCTCACATCTGAATGCATGTGGTTTCAGGTGGTTGCTGTTTCAAACCCGAGACGAGCATCGACGGCCTGAAGCTGTTTGAGATTGAGACGGTTCTTTCTCTGGAGATGAGGAAACCCAAAGTCAAACTCGATCCATCTACCCTCACTGAAGTTTGTTGCACTACTACACAGGGTTGGGGTGTGGTGGTGGGCTATCAATCTCAAAATACAGAGGATTGGGTATCAGGTTTAAACGGCGTGGATGCATTGTATATTACATTTTGAAAAAAGATCATGTATTTCACACTACCTGGCACTGACTACCGGTATCTATGATTCACTAATGACTTGTTCCAATTCTATGAATTGACTATTGCATTTCAGCTCAGTAGCAATCGGATTGGATTTGGAACATTGTTTGACAACACAACATAAGTGAAAATGTTCCAGTAATTTGTCAGTTCAAGTGATTGAACATGGTGGCTTATCACATTATAATAATGATGCTATTGATTATCATTTACAGTGGGTTTTAACGAGCCTCTTTGCCAGTCGTGGATATGATGAATTCCCAGAAACTTCACTGCCAAAGGCGTTGGACAACAAAGTGACAATGACAGAGAAGTAAATAATGGAATAAAATAAAATAAATTGATCTACATATAAATTACGTTTTGGCAAATATGCAGATATTTTAAAAAATATATACATTCGGACATTGCCTCAAACAAGTCTCCACCTCTGTCAACAATTATATTTTTAACAAAGTTTTACATTTTCTTTTTCATGTAGTGCTCTGAAAAAAAAGATTTGTGTTAAGAGTGGGCGTTTCATGGAGAAGTACAAACGCATCATGGAGGAGTTGAAGAGTCTGCATTGTGACCCCCATCCATTTCTCTCCATTTTCCCATCAGAGTCAGACTTAAGTAGGTGGCCACAAGCGTGCGTGCGTGCGTGCGTGCGTGCGCGCACGCACGAGGAGGACCTGTGGTTGATATGCCACTCACACTTCATTGAGAGAAACCAGCTTTTTAACACTGACCCCAGCTGGCATACAGCACCCAGGTGCACAATCACAGACAAGTTGTACACAACCACAACACATACAAGGCTTTGCATATTTATTTAATTAACCCCCGGGGCAGCAGTGGCTCAGGGGTAGAGTGGCCGGTAGAGCGTCTGTATGGCAACCGTGAGGTTCCGAGTTCGAACCCGGGCTTAGTGTCGAAGTGTCCTTGAGCAAGACTTTGAACCCCTAATTGCTCCTGATGTGCAGGTTGGTGCCTTGCACGGTTTCCTCTGCCATCTGTGTATGAATGTGTGTGTGTGTGTGTGAAACTGTGAATGGGTGAATGTAAAGAACAATCTATGTAAAGCACTTTGGATCAAAAGCGCTATATATTTATAAATGCACCAATTACCATTTACCCTAGCTCTTAGTCAATGCAAGACTTCCTCAATTTCCCAATATAATTAATATATTGGGAAATTGGGGGAGTCCTGCATTGACCATCTATCAATATATGATATTGAAAACTTTTCAGCCTTCTGGAAGCTGGCCATGGAGGGTCCTCCTGACACGCCGTATGAGAATGGAGTCTTTGAGCTCTACTGCCAGTTTGGTCCTGACTATCCTGTGAAACCTCCTCTGGTCCGCTTCGTCACACGTGTATCCTCATTATTACATCAGTCATGAACGCACACTGATATTATATTGAAAGTACAGTAATACTCTTGTTAAAGTTGATAACATTATGACAAAGGCTTACAATATTGAAAACAATGTAACAGAACGTGTTACAAATCAATCTTTCTTAACCTAAGCATAGATACATCACTGCAACATCAACAGCGTGGGTCGAATCTGCCACAATATATTTGACCGTGGCTACAACGCTCAAATAACCATGAGAGAAATCCTGGATGCCATATATGGACTGCTCATCGCCCCTGAGCCTGAAGACCCCCTGGACAGGTTGTTTTTTAAGACTTTGATTTAAAACAAAATGTAATCAGAACCAATGGATGTTCATTTAAGACACATTTATTTTAGCCACTTTTCCATTACATCACCTCAAAATTGTTTTGACACGTACAATTTGGCAAGGCAAGTTTATTTGTTTATATATGCCATACACGTAAATTGACGGTGCTTTTGCAACTGCATATGGCATAAAAAGACGATTTAAAAGTGGCCTTATTTCAAATGAATGTGTCTTTCTTTCCCATTGGAAGCATTTTGGCGGAGGACTTCTTGACCAGCCGTGATAGATACGATCAAGCAGCCAAGGAGAATACAGAAAAGAATGCAGGGACTTCAATCGATGACGTGGAGAAGGTGAACAAGTCATTCCTTTTTAGTGAAATCATGATGGTTTATAACTTGTATGTTGTTGGTCATTGAACAACTCATTCATTCATTCTGCTCTCTTATTCATTGAAAGAAACTGGTGGGTCAAAGTCGTCGTGCTCCACTTATACCCCGACATCTGATCTGTCCACTGACCAAGAAGATGTTTGTGGATCCTGTGAAAACAAGAGGTGGAGAGATATACGAACGAAAGGCCATCGAGAAACACCTCAAACAGTAAGCCACCCCTACACACACACACACACACACATTTCTATTTGCCAGGATTGTCTTACATTCTCAGTTATTGAACATTATTTTTCAGGGAAGGAAGTTGGGATCCCATTGCTGGCAAAGGCCGTCTCCTCAGTAGAACTGACCTTAAATCAGACCATGCCATGAAGAGAATGGCGAAGGAGCACCGATCCTACCAAATTGGAACATAAATGTGCAGAAAAAGGGTGGTGGACTTCATTCTTCATTTTCAGTTGTGGTTCGTTTTCATCATATCACATAAGTGAAACTAACTAACTAAAATAAAAACTGGCTGTCTGGCTTTTGCATTGAAATTGTAAATGTCGTGAGCTGCACACAAATTATCATGGCAGGGTTAATAAGTCGTGCATGTTTGAATTGCTCAAATGCTCTTTTATGCTCTGCTCTTAAAATTGCATTCAAATTAAACACTCATGTAACTTAACCATGCCATGACATAAGTGTGTTGGGATATTTATCTCAAGCAGGTTTGAAGTATCTTGATCTGCTTTGGAAAATAGACCGTTTACAGAATTGTCCTGATCAAAGATGTCCTGGAATTAATGCTGTTGTAAGATAATGCTGTTTGTTAAAGATTATTTCTTTGATCATCAGTTCATTCTTTGTTATGGTTATGTTAAAATTATGTCAAGATAATGGCTTTGCATCTACAGTACATATTGTCATGCAAAACTGGTATTACCCAATATTATTTGATTTATTATTTAATAATTGATACATGTTACTGTATAGTGTATACATTACATTTTTTTGTTTATTTTTAATGTTATGACTAACATTTTGTTCAATATGTGTAAAACCATGACAAGAAATAATTGTTTTCATGTTCTGTAAGGCTGGAGCATCAAAGGTTCCTCCATATTTGGAGCAAAATAAAACGGATTAGAATCTCAGTTGTCCATTATTCTACATTTTGAAACAAATGTATTTCATGTGAAATGGGTTTCAATTGAATGGGAAATTATTACTACCCCATTAAAAAGGTTCAGGATATGATCCACCCATACACTAATTCCAACATGGTTAATATGGTTCCATTTACTCTGATCATGAGCAACTTTCTGTCATAACTAGCCATGATTCTAAGTATTGTTTTTGGGAGTCTGAGTTATTTAAAAGCGTGCTCCCCAAAACCAACACTTAGCCTGATGCTGCTACACGCAGTTACTGGAAGAATGTTGCTCATAACATTAACAGTGGATTAAAAACAAAGTCTTGACAGACAAAAAGGATAACTTAAAATGTCTAGATGTGCAGTATTGGGGAGTTTATGATTGTCTAATACAATCAGATGGGACATTTCCTTTTCAGGAGTGGGACTCTCAATGGAGAATGGAGTGAATTGCAACTTAGGTTGGAAATCCTACATTTCTTGTGGCTAAAGGATGGAGATAATCTGATCACATTATACACTGCTTTTCATGCTATTATACAATATAAAATACTGCATAGCTGAGGGAATTGTTGCAGAGGAGAGCAGACCACTTCAGCCATTTTCAAGTATTTGGTCCTCACTATTCACTACTGCTCATAAGATGCCACCATTTCTGTCTTTCTGTGTCTCGGAGGTCTGTGGACATTTCAGAATCCTGCCTACCAGTGATCAATGCATTGCCAGGTCATAAGCTGGGCAAACACCTGGTTGCATATGAAATCCCTCTGTCTCCGACAAGCAAGGCCAAATGTTCTCTAGTATGCAGCAAAGACAACTCAGGCCTCCAGCAGCATATCATGGGTAATGTTGCACTGGCAGTGGCACAGCTTCTGAGGAAGCTGGCAGAGCTGTAAGTCAGATTCCCTTCATCAGACCAGGAGATACCTGGCCGGCAGAAGTCCGTAGCAGCCCGAAAAACAACAGATCTGCTTGCTCCTGGAAAGTGAGATGAGAGTTGATCTGGGCAAGCAGCTAGTCTTTCCAACAGAGATTACACAGACAATATTAAGCCCAGACGTTGTGATGTGGTCCACAGCTGCCAAGAGGGGTCTTCATCTGGAGGAATTAAGGCAATGCCAGTGTAGCACCCAGACCCAGCCAAGACCCGGCCCACAACAACAGCCCTGCCAATGGGCGCAAGTGATGCAGGGGAATCTTGTGGGCACGGCTATCAAGGAGCTGACAGAGGAGGCAGAGAAAGCAAGTAGGGATAGAGTTTGGGGTTCAAACAACACAAGGAGGGGCAGTACAGCGGTAGGGGGTGGTGGGGATATACTTCCCCATTCAGCCACTGCCTGCCGTACCCACCAGGCAGGAGACGTACTGGGTAGTGGGTAGGGGGTGACACATCCCTGAATGGTGCCTCCAGCTGACCCTATGTGCACCGGAGGGGAGGCAGCAGGGCAGGACAAGATGCCAAGCTAAAGCAGGAAGGAAGAACACTTGTACAACTTGTATGATGCCATCGCATTGGCATCATACAGATATTATTATTGTTTTAAAAGCCTGTAGTTTTCTTTGAATCCCCCTTGATGATGTCATTTAGTAGACAGGTTACACTTTAAGCCCACCAATGTGATGCAGAGCGAGTAGAGTTGTGCCATCTTATACTGTGCATAATTAGTAAGGGCCAATTACATGATTGAGGATATTAGAAAATGGGCAAATTAAGTGCTCCTCCAGTGTGGTTACACTGGATCAGAGCCATGCTCTGCACTGGATGAATGGTGATGCGAGGTGGACACGCCTCTAATTAGTTAGGTTTGACTCAGGCCACGTGTGACTGCTCAAATCAGCCATCCCCTCCTCTCCTCATCCCTCACCCCACTGTACACAAACAAAACAAACCACCACGTTATTATTTTCTTGCTTGGACAGTGTCAAGTCTCAACACATCCCTTCAATTCAGTCCCATCCACCGATCAAATGAACATGTGCTCGTAAACAGCTCCACCCACCTCCATGGCACTGGCATCCACCACATGAAGAGGTTTACAGCCAGCCAGGAACCTGTAAGTTGAAGTTTTGTCAGGAATCAGCATGGCGGAGAAGGCCCAGAGCAAGGTGAGTCTGTTAATTCATGTTACTTTCTGAGTGTTTGACGTTAATTATTTATAATGCTAAGAGGAGGCAAAGTCAACTGTCATGATTATTTATGACCGTTGAGTCGACAGTCATGTTTCAGGGCTACTTGTTTACACAATGCATTTTTATCGAGTCTGGCCTTTTTCTTTCTCAGTGGTAAAACTACGTGCATGGTCTTGATCCAAAGGCTGACACAAATAGCCTATAACGATTGTCATTTTCTTCAGATGGGTTCAACAATCTACAACCTACTGGAAAAGCATAGGCTGGAGTCTTACTACAATCAATTCATTCAGTTCGGTGTGAAAGATGAGAGAGATTTCATTGATGGTGTAACAGATGAAGACGTGAACAGCATGGGTAAGAGATTGTGGATTAAATTGAATGCCATGCAATTCCCAATTGCTTGTGATTTTGGTCAGATAGTAAACTCAAATTGACATATTAAACAGCACATATTTTACAACAAACATATCATTCATCATTCAACAATCCATCATGTGCAATTGTTGTTTTTCTGCTGTTGTGCTAAACAGAAATGATTGTTTAAAGTTGTAAATGTATTTTCAAATAATCGTCTAGCTGTTGCTGACTATCTATAACCAAAGTCAAAGTAAGGATAATTGGGACAAAGTGAAAATAGAAACGACAAATATAGCATAAAGTCCACAACATTTTCTGTAACTAACCTGCAAAACAGGTTTAATGCTGCCACCAAGTGGCAACAAATAAATCTCATCTACTAGCAGAAGATTTACTGCAAAGTTTTTGTTTCCTAAAACTCCACCATAGACCTGTTCAGGGTTGGCCTGTAGGACCATAACAGGTCTGTAACTCTGAAAGAGTACAAATGGAACCAGATGGAGTGGAGTCAGTGGACCCATGTGTACACTCAGGGTTATTGGGGTCCTTGTAAATGAAACATTTGAGAACCACTAGTAGGCTACTAGTTGGACTCATAATGTGCCATTGAGTCATAGTGAATAAGTGTCAACTCGAGACTTGACATTCAGTAATTGAGTCTCATGATCAAAACATCATAATGGTGTGTAAAACAGAATCTAAAATTTGCCATGGGCAAGACCAAGTCTTGCCACGGACACATTTGTCCGTGTAGTGTACGACTACAGACATATTGATGACCCCTGGACATATTATGAGCTACTCCTTGCAATCCGATTATTTTCCCAAGTGTTGGGAGTGTCAACAACACAACGTCCTGCTGCCTCCAGCATTATGTGCTCTTTCGAAACAGGTGAAACGCTTCCAAACTCCAACACTTAGAAAAATAATCACAGTCACAGAAGTTCTTGACAAAGTAGCTCATAACACGTCTTTTTATGAAACAAAAGCTTTGCAGATAGAGGATAATTCAAGCTTTCCGTACAGCTGCAATGTTGTCTATACAATCAGATATGACTTTTCTGTTTGGATGTATGGGCTGTCAAGGGTTGGTATTGCAACTCTAGTTTCCAGATATTATAAATAGGATCCAAGTAAGAGTTAAGTTGCTTAACTCTAGGCTACATGCATGCCTACTCACACTACCGGCCCCATCACAGTGAAACAAATGTCCTTTTTTATTAACATTTTTATCCCATTTCCAGGCTTTACCCAAGTGGAGAAAAACCGTTTTTCAAAAATGAAAGACGAAATTGAAACATTCAGAGCCCCGCCGAAAAAAATGTTGAAAATGGAAAAATCAATGGAGCCATTTTGCATCCAGTACAGATACCCCCATTGTCCTGAACCCAAATGTATCGGGGGTGAGTAAATCACACATTAGAAGATGCCTATCTTTTATTCAGTAGCTTGAGTCTATATGTAAGTGTGCCTGGGTGGTCATTGTTTCTTTTTTTATCCCACGATTTTGTAACCCATTTTTCACCCCTGTGTCAATTATCTAATGTGATCCTGGGCTCTACACACCCTCCGCCAACCTAGTCCCCATATATGGGGGACATGGGGAGAGCAACGGACTTGAACTCATGCTTCCTTCATGCCTGAGTGTCCAAGTTGCTCCTTTACACCTGACAGGGGGGAGTTTCCCTGGTTGGACGTAGCGCGTGCAAGGAACACGTTATTCCAACCAGTTCCTCTCCCCTCCATCAGGCGCCACCAGGATTACTGCATGTTTTTTGTGAGGGTGGTCATGCTCATTTGTGAGGGTGCTCATTGTTGATAGATAAATCACAGACCGGGCGATCAACAATGACCACCCAGCCATACTGTACATTATCCTGCTTATTACACGGCTACTTAATATACACAAATTAATAAATTGACCCAAAAGTGACAGCAAAAGGTTTTTCCTTAATGCTTACGGTAATGGGAGTATTCCAATTGGCCCCGCAGAGCGCAACGAGTCGCCTCGGAAACAAGGAAGTGTGTGTTGGAATCAATTTTCGGGTACTGCATCGTCCATTTCTAGCTTCAAATGTTTTCAAAAACATTCTTGAGAGCATGTTGTTTAGTTAAATGACATTGTGTGTTTGTTTACATGGCTGTCATGTCATGTTGGGTACAGCATACAATCCAAGCAGCGCACGGAGCGCAGCCAGGTGCTCCGAGGCTTTGATTAGACAGCGGCCTGTTATCAAGAAATAACACGCCAATCAGAATCAAGTATTCAACCAAGCCGTTTAATAATGAAGTATAATTCATTCGTTAGTTCCCCCTGTCCTTTTTTCTGGTGACTAATACGTGGTGATGATGGATTTTCATGTTCATATTTTTCACCTCCTGATAGAATATACTGTCTTTGAGTACTTTGTTACAGTGAGTATATTTTTTAATTTGTTGTGGAAATGTCCTCAAGTCACCATGGTTACATTGAGGTGTTCTTCTGCCTGTAGATATGGACCCTGCACAAAACACAGTTGAAGATCTGATGTTAAGGATCTGCTACCTGGAAAACGTTGGGAATTCAAAACGTGTCTGCCTATACACAGTTGATGGAATGCCATTGACTGATGACCCTTTCTTCAACACATGTAATAATCTCACATTCTGCGTTTTATGATCTACTGCCCTGGTAGAGTAACTGTGTCTGTATCTAGTCAATCAAAAAGACTAATATGATAATACCAGTCGTCTTGACTGGTCTGCTATTTTTGTGTTGAGCCATGGTAGTATGAATTGGGCTTCACGGATACCCTGCCTGGTTTGTTTGATCTAATTCTTTTTTGTGCTCATTTCTATTTACTGCATAATCTACAGGGTCTTTAAGAGACCGACACATCGAAAATGGAGCAGAATTGTATGCCATATTTACACCAGTGGAGAACCTGAAGCAAGTCCCTGCAATGCAAAGGCAACAAGCTCCAGACGTCTTGGGAGAAGATACTGTTCGATGTCACATCATGCTGAGGGTGAGCTGAATGAATGATCAAGATGATGACGTGACTAATACAAATTCCACTCTGTTTAACTGAACTGATACTTTCTCAATCCACTCTGGTCTTAAACATCATTGTTTCTCAAATGGGGTACAGGAAGGTACTACAGGGGATAGGTGAGGAAAAGTGGAAATGGAAGAATGTATTTCAATGTTAAATGAGAACTTTGAAGGGTTTTTGTGAACCAACCTGCTGATTTGTAAATTCTTAAAAGGATCACTTCAGCACTTTTCAACCTATATTCATTTCATAATTTCATCAATAATAATCATGATAAAATGGCACATTTTTTAGGAGGGCTGTGGGCAGTTCAGAAACCTGTCCACCAGTGCCATCATCGATGGGGAATCCAATCTAATAGAAACTGCAGGCTTTCTAGTACTGAAAAGTTGAAATTGCGAAAATGGAAGCCATCGCTCTCACGATAATACAAATCTAAACATTTTTGTAAAAATAAATCTTGTTTAAAAATAAATCTGCCTAACGATGTCACTGGTGGACGGGTTTCTGAACTGCCCACAACCCTCCTATGAGACACAGACCGAGTAGGAAAAAAATTGTGCCATTCTATCATGATGCTTGGACTGTGGTTCAAATAGAGCATCATCAGCACTGTCTTCTTTCCAGTATTATTTTGCAATTCCTTACAGCGCCAAACAATTATAACTTACAGTGTGATGAATTATTAAAGGCTTGAAATTGAATCTCTAATCCAATGAATGTTTGTTTTAACCCACCACATTTCTCCATAGGGAAACTTTGAAGTCAAAGTGGACTTGGCAACTGACACAATCAACTCCTTGAGACTGAAGCTTGCAAATGAAAGTGCAATTCCAGCAAATGTTCTCCATTACAGGTAATTTAAAAATCATTGCCGTAAACGTAAAGCAATGTCACACACTTAACACCCTGAAAGCCTGGGGGTATTTAGATCAGAGCTCCCAGCGATTTGCAGCAACGGAGCACATTTAGCGACGCACCAGACGCTATCCCGGATGTAGCTGAAGTAGCTAGATGTAGCAAAAACACCCCCGAGGCGATCGACAACAACGGGAGGTATGATTAAATGATTATGACCGCGATGGCCTGTCTAAAACATAATCTTTGCTTAGAATTGGACGGAATGATTTAGATCAAGAGTTATTCACGTTTTAAGATTTTCGGTCTCATCCACTAAAATAAGGGGGGGACATTTTGGATGACGTCCCAACCGGAAATGACATCGAATGTTGCCCAACAGACGCTCCCAGCCTGTGGAGCGATGCGATCGGTTTTGATATCAATAAATATCCGTCCTTTTATTAATCTCTGTCCTGAGAACCAGTAGGATACAACACGCCGAAATGTGTTGGCATGAGTAGATGACATTGATGACGATGGCTAAATTGGGGGTAAAACTAAAAGAGTGAGTAGACAAATCGACCAGATCACAGTATGAGGTCAAATGGCCGATTCACAGTCAGCTGTTTATATTGGATGAGATTTCTCCATAGCAACGCTTTCCCATCAAAATCACACAAAAGTTGCTACAGACACTAATATCACTATATGTATATATAATATTTTTTATTTTATTTCTATTTTTTTCAGTGGTGAGCATACCAGTGGAGAGACGCTGCAAAGTTGTAGTGTCTCTGAGGAGTCCACGGTGTACTTTACTTTGTCCACATTTTGCGGACCGGCTCCATCGACTAATGAAGTCTTCATCAATGATGTTGTGCCATCAGTCCAGCAAACACAGAAAGGACTGAGTGTGTTCTTCTCCACACTTTATGCAATTGTAAGAGTACCATTCTCTGTGTTTAGTGTCTTATTATATTTTATCTTATTCCTGTCATTACTATCAGGTCCTTCCTAAAATGTGAAATAAAAGTAAAGCTGGAGTATGGATTTATATTATGTGGATCTAGGGATCCATAGGAGATCCCTAGAGATCCCATAGGAGCATTATAGGGTGGCTGTGGCTCAGGAGGTAGAGCAGGTCGTCCATTGATCCCTGGGTCGGCGGTTCGAATCCCGGCTCCTCCTGTCCACAGTGTCCTTGGGCAAGACACTGAACCCCACATTGCCTCCAATGAGTCGGTCGGTGTGAGCTTTGTCTTTGAGCACTTAGAAAAACACTATAAAATGCAATTCATTATTATCATGATATATAAAACCCATTGTTTTCATCAAACTTCAGAAAAGAGCGGAATCAGGAGATGGATTTCTGAACGTGATTGCATACATACGAAGACTGACTGGATGCAACCCTCTGGCCCAAGCCTTGTACCAGTTACGCTACAGGAACGACACCTGGACTGTGACCAGGACTCAGAAGGTAAATAGTATGACTATAATCTTATCTTATCTTGCAACGTTAAATTACTGATTGATTCACTGTACTTTTGGATGTAGGGTATTAAGTCTTAATATTTCTTGAATGGAATCATTAATTTCCAGTGGTTCACTCCTTTCATTATCTTGTGGAATGTGTTTACTCTCCTTTTAGATTGCCATCGTTGAAGGCCTGTACGCACTCTTTAGAGAACTTTTGCCGAGACTGGGGGGAAAAAGAGGTGAAAAGACCATTGAGGACCTTGATGTCTTTGAGAATTCCACATACTGCTGGGCCTATATTTGCGCTCAAGCAGAGGTATGTTCATATTTCTCAGTATTTTATTAATCTAGTGGAATTGTCACAGACTCAGACTTGTTATTGCGACCTTAGGTCGCAGATTACTATGAAAACCTGCAAAAGCCGTCAAGTCCGTCGCCACCATATATGGCCGTCGGCCCCTCACACCTTGTGACACGTCACGCCACCGTATATGGCCGTCGGTCCCTCACGCCTCGGTCCGGCCCGTTATGCCTCGTGACATATGACACTATATATGGTCGACGCTCCATATATGGCTGTCTCCATATATGAAGATCACAACACTGACCTCATCAAACCCTGGATAGCCATTACATGGAGAAGGCTGGATCATCACCTATAGATCTGCATATATGGAGCCAGCAACTCTACATCTGACCTCAAACCCTTAGGTCGCCATATATGGAGCTGACCTGTTCTGATGTTCCATATGTTGATCCCTCCCCACCCGTCCTTCCTCTTCGATGTATCCCTTTTGACTGATACCTGTCCATTCAAACTATCACCAAAGTTATTAATGCAGCCGCGCTCGAACTAGAGTTCTCAACAGGCCCGAAAATTAAGGTCCGGCCCTACCTGGGCTCTCATCAAACCCTGTACACGACACTACCCCCGCTGCCACACTTAGATCTTCATATATGGAGCTGACCTGTTCTGACATTCCATATGTTGATCTGACCTCATCAAACCCTGTACACTCAAGACACGCTCTATATATGGCCAGACCTCATCAAACCCTGTACACTCAAGACACTGCCTCTGCTGCCACCCTTAGATCTCCATATATGGAGTTGACCTGTTCTGACATTCCATATGTTCATCTGTCCTCATCAAACCCTGTACACTCAAGACACTCCATATATGGCCAGTACATACTGTAATTCATTCCATATGTTGATCTGACCCCTCATGCCAATGCCAGCCCCTTTAGGGCGAGGTCACTTCTCCCTCTCGGGGTCTTACTGTTTTATCCAACATGTCTATACCCCAATAAAGCTAAAATCCTAATTACGGTAGCCCTCACCCTTCTGATATTGTTTTCTTTTTTTCACTCTTGTTATGGCAGAAAGAAACAGCCGATTTTGAGAACTACGCACCAATTCATCTTAGGTCAGATGAAGACGTACGTTTCAGTGACCCAGTCCGAGTGCCTGGATTACCATGTGTCTTTGAAAGATCATATGTTCTCCAGAAAATCAAAGGTAAATTCAGCTGTATAACATGGCCATTTAATGAGATTGAATGTTGCGTTCATAGGGTTTTTTTGCTAAGAAATAGACCCCACCCACATTTTATTGCAAGGCAAATGGTATGGCGTATCGAAGCCCAACACATTGACATTGTATTATTTCTGTAGGTTTTGTATCACAGTCATGACTACAGAGATCATGTACACAGGGTTGGGAAGTAACGGATTACATGTAATGCCGTTACGTAAAAAAAAAACGGTAACTGTAACGTCTTAAGAGTACATTTTAAAATGTGTAATCTGGATTACAATAACGGAGGTATAGTAACGAGGGTTACAGGCTTTGTTACGTTCTCCCCTTCCCCTCATCAATTTTAGGGCTACAAATAAGTTAAAACACCAAACAATAAAATAATCAGTCTATATATATATATATATATATATCTGACGGGGAGTGGAATGATACGATAGATACCGTTCAAATGGCACACCAGTGAGGCTATGCATTGCTCGCTATATGATGCGGACATAACCATAACCTTATGGATATAATCATATAAGTAGGCCTAACACACAGCGGGGTGAAATCAACCCTCAATGCTTCTGTGTTGACCAGTGTGGTGGTGGTATCGAGATCATTTCAAACGACATGCAACCAAAACGTTGATTTCTGGGCCATCATGGTTGGGTGTCACTATTGTAGGTTGTCCGCAACATTCTCCCTTTCCATTAGTTTAATCTCAGTGCATTTATATTTTGTGTTCAGATGGGCAGAGATTTCCAAACTGCACTGAGAGGAACCTGCAAGCAACGTCCCTAAAGAGAGCAACAGACATTGAGAAGATCTTGCTCAGTCTGCCTCCATTCATCAAAAGACATAATCTTTGGATTAGTCACGGCTGTGTTCAGGGTCAAAAGTATGTACTGTGTGTATATATATGGTATATTATGTGTTATATGCTGTATACAATATATGTATGTATATTAGGAACAAATGGTA
This sequence comes from Electrona antarctica, assembly GCF_951216825.1. Taxonomy (NCBI): domain Eukaryota; kingdom Metazoa; phylum Chordata; class Actinopteri; order Myctophiformes; family Myctophidae; genus Electrona; species Electrona antarctica. The sequence goes on from NC_136806.1 coordinate 11,001,332, forward strand.
TGTCTGAATATTTTTTTTCTTTTTACAGTGGCAAATATTTTTTAAACTGCTATTTATTTATTTTCTATGCGGCAGAACTGATGGTTACATAAAAACATAACTATTGATATTGAATTCAAGTTTTCAGGTTGATATCAAGAAGACCTTTGACAGTATGGCCAAAGGACTGAAGGAATTCCCTCATCTGATGGTGACTCCTCCACTACATTTTAAGAATGTAGGAGTGGATGGACCTCTACTTGTTCTCCTTAGTGAAGGTAACTAACCTATTTTCACATAAAGAGGTTATTGTACTGTATGGCATATTTTCATTAACACCTTGGAGGCGCAGGACGGAGATCACCGCCAAGTTCAAGTGCACGGCCATTTGCCCGAGACAGATTGATTAATCTCCGTCAAATTAGTGCTATGAAAACTGATCGCATCGCTCTACAGCCTAGAGGCGCTTGTTGCGCAATCCTCTGTGTTGCACAACAGTGACACGTCATCGAAAATGTTCCCTGCCTGTTTAGCTGACGACAACGAAAATCTTAAAACATTCATAACTCGCGATCTAAATCATCCCGTCTAATTATGAAAAAAGATCCTGTGTTTGACGGCCCTCCGCTGTCCAGTCGCTAGTCGCGATAGATTTATTCTTACCTCCCGTTGTTGTCGATCGACTCTAGAGTGGTGTGGCTATTGTTAGCTGCTACACACACATTCACAACAACATCCGGTCCGTCTGTAAAAGTGGTCCGGGCGCTATAAACGATGGGCACATTTTATTAATGGATTAAATAGGTCCGGGCCCTCCAAGGTGTTAAGTCTATAAAGCAGGGACACCAGCCCTTTGTAGCAGTTGAAATGATTAAAATGTAATGAGATTTAAGGCCAAATATATATCAAACCATTTTCTTTAATTATTTTTCTACAAACGTATTCGGACCACCTAGGCTAGGGTACGGCAGGTGCCAACTACGTACATGTAACGCCCCGTATACTCCATATATGAAAGCAGCGACCGTCAATTTTCCATTTGGCATTGCTCCGGTTGCTATGCAACGCCTCCGTCCCCACCAGCTATGGGTTCTTTCCATCCAGCTCCATTGAGCCACCATTATAATAATTTTCAAAGTCCTGTATCCCTAAAGCTTCGAGCACTGTCCATGGTGAGCCGTCGCGCATCTGATGATCGGATTTCATTTGTGACTTTGTCTCGCATCGCTCCGGACATGTAACCGAGAGGTAAAGGTTATGCGCTAATGCTAAAGATCACTCCTCACTGTAACCCTGGAAATTAGGGTTACAATTGGAGTCTATGCCTGGCACAGCTACCACCTAGCGGGCAGATAAATTGTTCCGTCTTCTGTGGCATACAATATTCTAAAATTGAAGGTTTGGAGGACCCATCCAAATACAAAGTTGTATTCCAAATTTTCAATTAGCTAAACCTTATGGTTTTGCACAATTGTTGAATACATTGAGTTTCACTAAAAGGTTGCTTTTAGTTTGCCACCAGTGAGCAAGTGAGCACTAGTGATCACTGATTAATGATTCTGGATGTTTTCCTTTCTTCCATGGTAGATGAGCTTGGTGTTTATGTGGGTAAAGACAAATGTTGCCCTCAGATGTTGGCAAGTTCAACACTGTGGATGTCAACAAACTGGCAGCAGAGTGAGTATTCAATACTTTTGCTACCGTTCAATTTAAGATTACTAGAGAATAACTAAAACTAGTTTGATTCTTTATAGATAACTGCTGCTGTAAATAACTGTTTTGTGTAAGATTTAACAAAATGCATCTACTGTGCTACTACAGTACAAGTCTTAATGTACATGATCCATACTACTAGAGTTTAGGGCTGGCTGACCCCAAAAATGTGAATATTCTATTTTATCACAAACTGATCTACAAACCCACAATACCGTACATTGCAGCATGACATGTTGAGAGCTTGTAGATCTGTACCCGTGAAAGCCATGTGCTTGAGCTCCACGATTCATGAATCACTGATCACTGATGACACTCAATATTTAATCCCCCCCCCCCCCCCCCCCCCCATCCCAACACACTTTCTTTCTTTCATTTTCAAACACTTTCAAACACATTTGTTTCAAACACCATACAATAAAACAATACAAGTAAAGATACAAAATATCTTACACCCTGGCCCCTGTTGTCGAAGCTTCGAATTCGGCTAGTTTTTAGTGCTAGAAGCTTTGCTTCGTACAAACACGATCGAAGGTCAGCCCTACTGGAGTTGTGTAGTGATGCCTCTGTGTTTGCTGCTGTAGTTTGTGCATCTCGTTTTAGTCTTGCCAGGAAAACCCCCTGAAACCTGGAGGAGCTATATAATAAGACCATCTTGTATCTATATACTTCAACTTTTACGCATAGAATTGGAGACAGCAGAGGGGACCATACATTTGTCACAAGCAGGACTCCAAAAGAGGCGATTCTGGTAAAAAAAACATTTTTTTTGTTTTATTGGGTCTGTGTGATATAACAAATGTCCTTGAAAAAAGGATTTAAAAAGATCAGTGCCACTCGTACACCTATAATGCATGATGACCTTTGAGTAATGGGCACTAGTACCAAAATGACAATAAGGCAAGACTAACAAATTTACAAGAAAACTTTAGTTATTTGTTGATATCATGTCACAACTTGTGTTCTTTTTAATATCTCACTTCCATTAGGTACTGGTGGATGGAAGCGGCTCTATGAATGAGAAATGTTATGGAAGTGTGGATATCAGGAAGATCGATGCAGTAAAAGTGCTCTTTGATAACTTTGCCACACGGACCATGGCTTATGATTTCCATCATGTGATAGGCCTTGTGAAGTTTGACTCAGAAGTGGAAACCATCCACACATTCACAGAAAATCTGGAAAAATTCAAGGTAATTTCCCAATCCCATTATTGTCTTTTATATGACCTATTTTCTTCATAAACGATACACAAGCAATGTCAGCCTTATTCTGGCACTCCTGGAAGAACTCTATTGCCCTGGCCAGTACATAAGGTACGATATGGTGCAATGGATTGCTGAGCAGTATTGTTTTCAAACAAAAATACTTTTCACTGTAAATGTAAAGTTTAATTTGTGGCAGGGGATTGTGAGCTTGTGTTTGGTCAGCTAGGAGCTAGGGATGTTAATAGTTAATCGTTAATCGATTAGTCGCCGTTACGAAATGAATCAATTTATCTTAACAGTTAATGATTAATTGTAAATACTCGATAATTCTGCCGTTCTATAATTGGATGGTTTTGGCTGAGGAACGCAAATACAAAGATGCCATTGCCTGGCCTTGTATCGTCAATGGTCAAATTAATATTTGATTAAAGGTGTAGTGAAATGAAGAATACGTTTTTCACACTTTTAGACCATATCCGTGGTCATCAAATGGGCATACCTAACAATGGATGCCAAAAAAAATGGGCAAATTCTAATTTTTGTGTTTTTATATCAAAAGCCCATAAAAATATATATAATTGTATTACTTCCTGAAAACGAAAACGTGCTGCGAGATGACGTGTCGAGGCCCACATCGATAAAAGCCAATAAAAATGAAGCTCACCCGTTTAATTCCCCATATCAAACAGGCAAACACAGCTGCTACTGATTACAGAAATCCTCATCCTAACATCCAGACAGTGTAAAACGGGAAAAAATAAACATTAAAAATAAACATTAAAAAGATGTTGAAAAAATATATTATGGCATACATTTACAGGATCACATTCACAATCTGGAAGCAACGGGATGCACCATGCTCTACGATGCCCTGCACCATGGAGCGAATGAGTTGGAAAAGGTCAAGATGAAGTTCCCAGATTGCAGACTTCGCATCATATGTCTTACAGATGGAAACGATGAAGGGTAAATTTACTGTCAGGTTTGCAATTCTACAAAAAAAAATACCGTCATGTTGCCTGGGACGGGGTTGTGGAAATCATGACGTGATCATCTTCCTCGTAGATCAGAGAGCAAACCAGTTCCGGTTGCTGCCAAGCTGATGAACGCCAACATCATTGTGGATGCGATCCTTCTCGGAGACGTGGAGAATAACGTGATACATGGAATTAGCAATGCAACAGGTACTGTTTGAGTATTTCTGCTTGGATTATCTGGTCAGGTAAAGCATTACTGTCAAATTGTCAAAGAGGCAAAAATTATTGGAATACAGAATATTTTAACACTTTGGAGCTGTATCTTTGGATCTCACATCTGAATGCATGTGGTTTCAGGTGGTTGCTGTTTCAAACCAGAGACGAGCATCGACGGCCTGAAGCTCTTTGAGATTGAGACGGTTCTTTCTCTGGAGATGAGGAAACCCAAAGACAAACTCAATCCATCTACCCTCACTCAAGTTTGTTACACTACTACACAGCGTTGGGGGTGGGGAGGGGAGGGGTGCCATTAATCTCAAAACATGCTTAAAGGACTTGCCTAAATTAGAATGTACATTACATTTTGGCTCCGTAGCTCTCAGTTCGGAACATTCACAAAATTCTGTGCATTAAAAATAGGGGGATACTTGTTGTTTTTTCAGCATGAAAAACATGGGTAATTTGTCAGTTCAAGTGATTGATCACATTATAATAATGATGCTATTGATTATCATTTACAGAGGGCTTTAACGAGCCTCTTTCGCCGTCGTGGGTATGATGAATTCCCAGAAGCTTCACTGCCAAAGGAGTTGAAGAACAAAGCGACAACAACAGAGAAGTAAATAATGGAAGCAATCTCATCAAAGAACTCGATCTACATATTGATTACAATTTTAAATTATTTGACTCTTAATTCAAATTATTTTTATTTTATCAGTGTTACAGATGTTTTGCTTCTGTATTCATTTTACAGATGCAATACATTATTATCTTAACATAGTGTATATTATATTATTCTTATTCAAACAAGTGTTCGCCACCTCCCCCAAAGCACAGCCCTCTCCCTCCCAACCATTACATTCTTTCAATTTACGTTTTATTGAATTTTAATCAAACATACATGAAAACAAAACGACTGACAATACTTACAACCGAAAACAAAACAAGACAATATACGTACAATACACACAAGGGGGGATATCTGCCTCTCTTCTCTATTGATGATCATAATACATAAGTATCTCAAACAGGTGCATATACAGGTTAAACAGGTTTAACTGAATTTATACAAAATCAGGTCTTATGGTAGAAAAATGAGTAATCCATCTAAACCAGTTATCTGTGAAGACTTCAACTTGACCTCTGAAGCTGAATGTACCAACCATTACATTCTAACAAGTGTATTGTTATTTTCTTGTAGTGCTCTGAAAGAGAGGATTCAGGAGTGTAAGAGTAGGCGTTTCATGGAGAAGGACACACGCATCCTGGAGGAGTTGAAGAGTCTGCATTGTGATCCCCATCCATTTTTCTCCATCTTTCCATCAGAGTCAGACTTCAGTAAGTGGTTCGAGTAGTCTGTCATTTAACCCATTTTGGGCGGGAACCCCTTTTGTTGTTAGCATTATGTTATGCTTTAGCTATTGAAAAATAGCAGATCTACAAGCTTAATTTCATTGAAATGAATTTATCTACGGCCATACATGGGCAACTGGCGACCCTAGGGCCACATACTGCAGCTTCCACTTTCACTTAATGCAGCCCGCAGGTTAACACATTGAGTGCCATCTGGTGGACAAAAGTGGTGGTGCTTGGGTGCTGTTTTCAGGCTATTCCACTATTAGTCTGGCAGCCGACAGGCTTCTTTTGTTTAAAGTGGGAAATTTGGTATATAGTCTTTTATTAGCCTAAAATATTGTCTATATACAGACATTCATGAATCCACTTGCTGACCGGCTGTGGGTATTGGGCAATATTTGTTTTCATTAGCATCCTATGGCAGGCAAAATTGTCAAACTTTCCTTATGCTTTAAGTAGCATGTGACATGTCAAACTAGGGGGTTTTCATGATTCTGAATCCATTCCAATGTGATGAGGTCAACACATTTTGGGCAAGTGGCTATGGCTGTTTTTAGCCCAAGGAGTGTATTTTGTGCAAAACTAATGCTTGGAATGGATTCAGAATCATGAAAATTAAGACGAGCCTGCTCGTCATCTGTACCCAGCGTCAGGTTGGTATAGGACGGTATACTCGTCTTACGGATCAAATGTGTGAATGTTCCTTTTAAAAACGTTTCAGCCTTCTGGAAGCTGGCCATGGAAGGTCCTCCTGACACGCCGTATGAGAATGGAGTCTTTGAGCTCTACTGCCAGTTTGGTCCTGACTATCCTGTGAAACCTCCTCTGGTCCGCTTCGTCACACGTGTATCCTCATTATTACATCAGTCATGAACGCACACTTATATTATATTGAAAGTACAGTAATACTCTTGTTAAAGTTGATAGCATTATGACAAAGGCTTACAATATTGAAAACGATGTAACAGAACTTGTAGCAATTCAAATTAAACTTTCTTAACATAAGCATAGATACATCACTGCAACATCAACAGCGTGGGCCGAATTTGCCACAATATATTTGACCGTAACTACAACGCCCAAATCACCATGAGAGAAATCCTGGATGCCATGTATGGACTGCTCATCATCCCTGAGCCTGAAGACCCCCTGGACAGGTTGTTTTTAAGGCTTTGATTCGGCGTTGGAGCCACGGACCCACGATTTGATGACATTTAGCCTCTCCGACTCAAAACGAAAGAATATTTTGTCGTCGTTGGATAAGATTTTTTCCACAATTACATGCTGTATTGATGTGGTGGACCCACAAGGGTCCATTTGGTTTCATTTTATGCTCTCAAATAAAGATCTATAAGGGTCCATTTGTTTACCAACTCCATTTTTAGCTAGGGACCACCTGGAGCCCCCTCAAGGACCACGGGTGGTCCCCGGACCACTGGTATAGCACATTTCATTTGACAGTGCTTTACATAAAAAGGACTTAAATGGAAACTCAATGCTTTATAAAAAACTATATTAATTTTAATAAGGCATGTAACATGAATATGTATCTTTTGGAAGCATTTTGGCGGAGGACTTCTTGACCAGCCGTGATCGGTACAATCAAGCAGCCAAGGACAACACCGAAAAAAATGCAGCGACCTCAATCGAAGACATGGAGAAGGTGAGGAGTTATTTCCATTAATAACTTTCATTGCGCTGTAGGTCACTGAGCAACTTGCCTTTTTAACCCATTTTGGGTGGGAAGCATTATGTTATGCTTTAGCTATTGAAAAATAGCAGATCTACAAGCTCATAGCGTGCCACCGAGTGGCGCGTTACGAGCTTGTAGGTCTGCTATTTTTGAAAGATCGAAGAACGACTGACATAGAAACATAGCTTTTTCAGAAAACTGTCATTTTAAAACAGACATTTTTAGAATGTGATCTCAGGTCAAAATGGGTTAAAATGACCAATTGGTTGCACATTTTGATTTCTTTCTGTTCTCGTATTCGTTTATAGAAACTGGTGGGTCAAGCTCCTGGTGCTCCACCCCAACATCTGATGTGTCCACTGACCAAGAGGATGTTTGTTGACCCTGTTAAAACAAACCATGGAACGGTGTACGAGCGCAAGGCCATCGAGAATCATCTCAAAACGTGAGTTAATCACATTTCTCCATACTGTGCATACTATATCACCAGGGTTCAATTTGTAGAAGAAATAGAGGGGACATACAGTACAGTACCACTTACTAGGCATGTAACGATATATCGATATTATATCCCGACGATAAGTATCGATTTATTAAAAATGTATATCGATTTTCCAAAAAAAAAAAGAAATATATATATATATATATATATATATATATATATATATATATATATATTTTTTTTTTAGAGGGGCTAGTGTGTGTGATATTAAATGTGAGCTGTAATCATATTCCATCATATTCACGTGCTTTTGGAGAGAAATGAGACAGACTCCATGCAGTCACTTTCAGTAGTAGAGGCCTGCAGAGGGGAGCTGTATGTGTCTGTGACACAGGTGATGGTCGTTATTGATGCTCATTAATACATCAAGGAAGGCAATTATGTTTCTGCACTGTCAAATAGGTCTACATCTATCCTAAGATGCCATCAAAGAAAAGAAGAAATGTTAACTCGAGCTAGGTTTAAACATGTTTATTTTTTTACAGAGTAATTTTACATGAAAAGTAATGCTACTTTTGCAATGTAGTTAAATAAAAATTGTGAAAAAAGCTTGGGGGGAAGATAAATCATTAAAAAAAAAGATTTTTCTGTCATTTGTCTGGAAAATAATTGTGTTGAAAATATCGTGAAAAATCGTATCGTGAACCTCATATCGTGATACGTATCGTATCGTGAGTTGAGTGTATGGTTACATGCCTACCACTTACCCTACAGTGTATATATATATATATACTTTGTTTAACAAATAACAAAAATACCCAATCTATGTATAACATCACAACATGTTATGATGCATTGAGCTTGTAGATCTGCTATTTTAGAATCCAAACAAATGTGATTATTATCAAACCTAAATATCGCATTCTAGATTTCCAAAAAGGAAATGCATGCATTTCATTCAGTCTGCTGTCTAACCAGCAATGGGGGGGGGGACATCAACCTCTCCCACCCTCAGCAAATCCAACCCTGAATATCACCACATGTTGTTTTGACCTGCTGACTGAAACAAGTCCAAGTCATGTATTCTCACAATGACTGAACACTGTTTCAGGTCAGAGCATGATCCTCATTTCGGTGTGAAGCACCCCCTCGGACTCACTGACCTCAGACCAGACCGAGACATGAAGCGAATGGTGAAGGAATACCGTTCAAATCAAATCAAGGAACCACTTGTTTAGAACAGGATTGGAGGCAAATATTTGTTCATTGTCTGTTGTTTCATGGTACATTTACTTGGGCAGAGATGTTTTTGGGGTTAAGCGTAAGATGTTTGGCCCCTAACCTGGGTCATGTACCTGACGTTACAGATATCCAGGTGAGCCATCATTAGGCCCTTTGTACATGTTAACATGTTGAGTTTCTTGATTTGAAATTGTCACACGATATGACATTCAGCAGTTTAAAATAATTCCATTTTAATAACATTATATCCACGAGTAGTAGAGATATGTGGCATAATCTCACCTCAATGTTTAGGTATGTTTGTACCTGCAGGTCGTTCATTCTTTGGCGCTGTCCAGTTCATTGATGTCTCTTATTGTCTGTGTCTGTGTTCTTATTGTTGAGCTGTTAAAGAGTAATTGAGTAATTGATATAAGTGTTATGACTCATTCAAATCATTTAAAAAGGGAATGAAGTTTCAAACAAATCCAAAAAGATGCCAAACTATCGCCGCCTGATGAAGCTTTGTGCAAGTAGAAGGATAATATGTAACTTACAATAACCCAACAAAACATGCATTCTAAAGCTATGAGGTGTGTTGGTTGTTTTATCAGTGGGTCAGCGGATGGGGGATGAATGCTTTATGCATGTCTTGCATATTGTTAAACCTAAACGAGGGAAACATGGCTGAAGCCGACCAGTGGTGTGCTTCTTGAAGCACTTGATGACCACCACCGTCCAGCCCAAAGAAACCTTGCATGTCCATACAGCATGTATAAGGTATGGACATCCATACAGTAACGTTTTATTGTAAATGTATGTCCTACTTATTTATATTTGTGCAACAGTGTCGCACAAAAGTAGTGTTTAAAGGTGTTTTAAGTGTGTGTTTATTTTTTTTTGTGACTAAATAAGAATGTTGGATCCATTGGATTTTTACATTGCCTGAAAAGTATGGCCATACAAGGTTTCCATTCCACCCAACGGCAATGACATTTGGCCTCATTACCATGTGACGTTTTGGGAGGCTGGAGTCTTCTTTGGACTGTTGTGTCCTGGTTCCTCTGTCATCCAAGTCCTTGATTTTAAACACGCCACATTGTCCAGTGTCTCAACCAACCACTCATTTGTCTGCTGGATACACCTCGTGGCTTTAGCACTGTTTTGGATTGTTGTAATTAACCTGTATACCTTTTTCAGTAAAAAAAAAGAAAACCCAATGTGCCTGTTATTGTCATGGCTCACGTGTATGACACATGGGATTTGCCCATGATAATGCCCAGCACTGGCAGAGGTTAGGGCGGCTACCCCAAAGTACAGGACTGGGGAACAAACCACAAATGTTTTTTTGTTATTGTGCTATCGATCATAATGGGGTAAAGCTGCATGTAATTACGAGCCCTTTTTTGAAGAGCAAGTGCTGACGGTGTTACGCAAGCATGCCTGTCTCTCATTCTTACTACAGTACATGTTTACCCTTTTATGATGCATGTATGTACAGTTGGGTGCCACTGATATTGTCCCTTATCATTTGACCCATTTAGTCCTGACCTCAAAATTGTAAAAAAAAAAATCCTTCTAAATCCTCCAGTTTTCTCAAATAAATATTTTCACCTATTTTTCAAAAATAGCAGACCTACAAGCTCGTAGCGCGCCACTCGGTGGCGCGCTATGAGCTTGTAGATCTGCTATTTTTCAATAGCTAAATTATAACATAATGTTTAAAACACCAAAAGGGGTTCCCGCCCAAAATGGGTTAACTGTCCTTTTGCGCAGATCACGCAAACCTCAGCAAAAAGAAAAGGACAATATCGATGGCCTCCAACTGTATGTAAAATGCGTTTGCACTGTTATACTCTGTTGTACAATTATTATTGTATTGGGTTTGCTTTGTATTTGAATTATTTGGTTCCTTCAATTGTGGATTTGGTTAAATGTCCAATCATTTTCAGACCTGTTCAATGCTGATTATACCATTATTCTTTTGTTTGTGTGAAATTATATTTGAAAGCTCCTGTGTGGTTCTTTGATCTAAATGTTTTCAGTAGTGTTGAGTTGGCATGCATCGTTCTTTCTGAAGAAGACATGTACCAAATCTTTTGATTAAAAAAGAAACCACTACAGTACCTTTTAGTAGTGTACCTTTTTTATTTATTTTATGTCAAGTGAATTTGTTGTGGGATATCAGACCTCTCTGAAGTGAGTGGTGCAACAGTGCCCCCTGTTGGAACATTGCTGTTCCTTGGAGTGGTTGCACCACTCAAAAAGCAATGAATTTATTCCTAGGGCAATTCAATGTACAAAGTCCAAATATCTGACAGGTGGGGTATGTTCATCTACTAATGTTTACCTGTAATAATGTTCCCATATGGCTTTCTTGTTCTTGGTTTAACCCATTCAGGAATGTTACTATGTACATGCTATTATATCTATCGGCCTCGGTCCGTGAATATCCCTGTATCGAAGAAGATGCTATGTACTGTATAGCCCTGAGCTGGCTATAGTAGTATTATATACAACCAGTAGGGGGGGCTCTTGTTGGCTTCATATGTTTTGTCATCTCCTCCAGGGCAACTATGAATCACTTTCACTTATGACATGAAAATATGAATCGGCCCTGACTGTAAGGCCCAGCTGCAACTCCTTGCAACAAAACAAACTACACCAATGCAACTCCTTGGAAAATAACAAACCACAAATGCAACTCCTTGCAACTGCCATTGGGAATAATGGTTGAGTTTCATGTTCCCAGGAGTTGCATGGTGACCCTCTGATGTGGTTGGGGCTCTAAGAGTCACAGATGCATTGCAAATTTGCAACATGTTATTGTTAAATGTGCACACAGACGTCTCAATGATGTCATAGCCTGACATTTGTATGAAGAACAAAGCCAGGCAATTTGAGCATTGCTAAATCTTAGTCTTAAAACTATGTATTTTTGAGTGGTGTAAACCACTCCTACAACTGGCTTTGTTAGTTTGTCTCTGTCTGTTCGTACCAAAAAATGAGCATGGTTGCTATGGTCACCCAGTTCACACGGGTGTGATTTCATTACGTCAGACCACAGCTGATCAGTCTATATAAGACCTTACACCACTTCCTCTACTATCCTGGATTTGAACCCGGTTGAGCTGACATCTTTACCATTGGGTTCTAGGGGTTCCACAGCTAAATGAATGTATAGCATCAAAATCTGTTTAATGACTAACCTTATAATCCTTATTTGAAAATATAAGATCCACAAACTCTCTTTATATACATTGTGAGCGTGTGGCTAGTTTCCAAACATTTTGGAAAATTTGAATGTTTTTGAATCTTGCACGTCTTTAACACAAACCCCTTTATTTCAAATGCGGCCAAAATACACATCAATCTGGGGGTAAATCCACTGACAATAAATACCAATTCTCTCTGTAAGGTCATACACATCCCCTCAGCTACAGGCCTGCTTTCTGTTCCCGATTCATTTGACTTGTTAAAATAACGGACAATTTCCAGAGTGCAAGATTCATACTTGTCGTCATGATGACATTGGCCTGACCTACGGCCTGAACCCTACAGCCATTTATGATGTCATACTGCAGAGGGCGAGGATTGGTCCCTATAGACTATAAGGTTTGAATTGAAATGGCTACGTTCATGTTGGAAGTAAACCACACTCACTCACACACACAAATCACATCGCTGGGCCATGTGCCAGCTGGTCCCCGCCATCAGTAATATTACAGGTCAGTTATTAACAGAGCTGACAATACAATGCATACCTCACATATTCTCCTTAGCTGAATAGGTCACAGGGTCACTATGTCCCTACAGGGAGGTTAATATAGCCGATTGTGAGCTTGTAGATCTGCTATTTTCAAGAGATTTCTTCACATTTGAAAACTTGTAAAACAGGACATTCTGCATAATGAGTACTTTCACTTTTGGTACTTTAAGTACATTTTGATGCCGATACTTTTGTACTTGAGTACATTTTTAATACAGGACTTCTACTTGTAACGGAGTACATCTACATTGCAGTATTTATACTTTTACTTAAGTAAAACATTTGAGTACTTTAACCCCACCACTGGCTGTAAGTCAGATTCCCTTCGACTCAGACCAGGAGATACCCGGCCCGGCAGAAGTCCGTAGCAGGCGAAAAAACTAGCCCCAGTATGTTCCCTCAGCACTACGCTCATTCTGTAGCTCCGAGAGCGTAAGGAGAGGGCACATAATATGGGGCTAGGGAAAAACAACAGATCTGCTTGCTCCTGGAAAGTGATGGGAGATGAGAGTTGATCTGGGCAAGCAGCTAGTCTTCCCAACAGAGATCACACAGACAAGGATAAGCCCAGATGTTGTGATGTGGTCCACAGCTGCCAAGAGGGGTCTTCATCTGGAAGAATTAAGGCAATGCCAGTGTAGCACCCAGACCCAGCCAAGACCCGGATCACAACAACATGACACAAATACCTCTATGGACATTATTATTGTTGTTTTTAATTTTTTTGTTGTTTTTAGGTTTGGAAGTGCAACCCATTCTGGGCGGGAACCCCTTTTGGTGTTAGCATTATGTTATGCTTTAGCTATTGAAAAACAGCAGATCTACAAGCTCATAGCGCGCCACCGAGTGGCGCGCTACGAGCTTGTAGGTCCGCTATTTTTGAAAAATCGAAGAACGACTGACATAGAAACATAGCTTTTTCAGAAAACTGTCAGGATGTAGAAGACATTTTTAGAATCTGATCTCAGGTCAAAATGGGTTAAATGGTAGATGTTATTTTTAGCTTTTAGTCCTCTTGTCCTGTTTTACTGCTCACTTCTGTGGGGCTGACCTACATACATTTCACTGCATTTTAAAGACACTACTTTTTTTAAATATGTATGTGACAAATAAAGATTGATTGAGTGGGTAGATCAGGCAAACCTGCATAGGGCTATCAAGGAGCTGACAGAGGAGGCAGAGAAATCAAACTACTGGTTTGGGACAGAGTTTGGGGTTCAACAACACAAGGAGGGGCAGCGGTAGGGGGTAGTGGTGATATACCTCCCCATTCAGCCACTGCCTATACCCTACCCCTTCTCCGCTCCCTCCATTGGCTCCCGGTCGCTGCCCGCACAGAATACAAAACTCTGATGCTGGCATTCAAAGCAACCAAAGGCATGGCCCCCCCATATCTCACAAGTATGATCGTACCCTACAAACCCTCCCGCGCACTCAGATCAGCCAACGCAGGGAAGCTGGAGGTACCTTCACTAAAAACGCCGGGACAACGCTCCACACGTCCCAAACTCTTCTCCCTTCTGGCTCCAAAACTATGGAATGCACTTCCCATCACAGTCAGAACTGCAGCCTCACTCCCAATCTTCCGCCGTAGTCTGAAAACCCACCTCTTCAGACTCCACCATGGCCCGTAGCACTTGCCCTAGCCTAGCCCCTTAGATAGCACATTATGTAGACTTAGATAGTATTTTAAACAGACTTATAGCTTGTTACATAGACAGCTCTAGAATTGCACTTTATGTAGTCTGTTTAGTATGTATAGTTTACATAGATACTCCACTGTTACGTTCTTAGTTTACGCATGATTCATGATAACTACTTTTTGTCTCCACCAAGCCGAAGGCATGGGGAGAGAGTATGTTTTGCACTCCGTCCGTCCGTCCGTGTGTGTGTCCGTGTGTCCGTGTGTCCGTCCGTCCGTCCGTCTGTGAACAGCTAATCTCTGGCACCGTTGGCTTGATCGCAGCCATACTCTGCACACACACTCCCTGAATGCCAGAGCTGAACCTCTGCCCCAAAGTTTTCACATTGGCCTGTTATAGCGCCACCAGGAGGCCGCTTTGTGCAAAACAAATGTTTTGACAGTACACCTACAGATTTTGTCCAAACATTACGCAAATTGGTACACAGTCTCTCTAGAGCCATTCAACGAAACGGGTCTTTCAGATTTTTCAGACTCCATCCTGATTGGCTAAGATTGGCTTCCAAAGTTCGAAGGAGTGCTCCGTTTCAAACAAAATGCTGCAAATCATGAACACATGGTGTGATTTCCGTGAAATTTTGCACGCACATTCCCACTAGGTCGAGGAAGAAATGCCACTTGAATATTTTCAACTCAGCCTCATGGTGGCGCTATAACTGCCCGATTTGTGTTTTTACCTATAACTGCACCGATCTGTGTAAAACCATGTATGCACACTCCCTAGAGGCCAAGTAAAAACCTTTGCCTGGAATTTTTCACATCTGCTCTTTATAGCGCCACCAGGAGGCCGACATATGTAAAACACATTTTCTAATATTACTCCTTCAGATTTTATCCAAATTTCACGCAAATCGGTACACATGCTCTCCATAGTCATGTGATCATGTGATTTGTTTGATTTCGCATAATTATCCATCCTGATTGGCTACGATTGGCTTCTAAAGTTTTCAGGAGTAGCCCGTTTTGTACAAATCGCCACAACTCCGCAACGCAGCGTCCGATTGCGGTGAAACTGTGCATGCCTATTCCCACTACTAGGCTGAGGAAGAAATGCCACTTGACAGTTTTCAAATCAGCCTCATGGTGGCGCTACAACAGGCCAAGTCGCGTCACACACACACACACACACACACTCACACACACACACACACACACACACACACACACACACACACACACACACACACACACGTTTATATTACTCCTAAACATTTTGCCAAACATCACACACAATCCTATCCTCCTGGTGGAGACCTGTGCCCAGAAGGGCACTTTTTCTAGTTATATATGTGATGTATGCCATGCTTTTGTTATTGCTTAATGTAAATCGCTCTGGATTAAGAGCGTCTGCTAAATGCCTAAATTGTAAATTGTAATGTACTGGGTAGGGTAGGGGGTGACCTTAGAGTATATATGGGGTGACACATCCTTGAATGGTGGCTCCAGCTGACCCTTCAGCTGACCCTATGTGATGCAAAACAACTAGAGTTGTGCCATCGTATAATGTGCAAGTGCCAATTACATGAAGAAATACTAGAAAATGGGCGAATTAAGTGCTCCTCTAGTGTGGCTTGACTGGACCCAAAGTCTGGTGACCCGAGGTGGACCGGTGCAATACTGCCTAGTCACGCCTCTAGCCTCTCAGACCCAAAACTATAAAGAATATGTTGTTATTGTTGGATAAGATTTTGTCCACAATTCCATGGTGTATTGATGTTATGTTGGTACCATAGCAGAGATATAACAGGCAAACGTTGATCAATATAACAATTATTTTACATTCTCCAATTGTGCAGACTTCTTGTAAATTAAGTAATGCAGATGTTTAACAATAATTTAACTCTTTTCTAAAGAAAATGAACGTTTCATATTTTACACTCTCAAGAGTTAAAGATCTAGAAGGGCTCATTTGGTTACCATTAAGTTAACTTACAGTACTGTAGCCTACTTTCCATCATTTAGCATGGGGACCACCTGGAACCCCCTCAAGTGCCACTGGTGGTCCCCGGACCACTGGTTGAAAACCACTGCTCAAATTAGTTTGACTCAGGCCAGCTGTGACTAAACCTCGCGTCACCAGGCAACCATTTGCACCTCGGAATCGGAGGAAAACCAGTGTGATCCCCTATCGCCCTATCCTCGTCCCATACAAACAAAACAAACCACATTATTCATATTTTCTTGGTCTCAAGTCTCAGCACATTTAATTTCCCCTCAATTCAATCCCACCGAAATGTGCTGGTAAACAGCTCCACCCACCGGATCCATGGCAGTGGCATCCACCACATGAAGAGGTTTACAGGGAACTGAAAGTTAAAGTTTTGTCAGGAATAGGATGGCGGAGCAGGCCCAGAGCAAGGTGAGTCTGTTATGAAACTATAATTCATGTTCATTTCTCAGTTATTTGACCACGTTATAATGCTATAGAGGAGGCCAAGTCAACTTGTTTACGTTTATTTACTGTCGTGATTATGGCAGTTGACACTCAGAAGATTCGATAAAAATGCATGATTGATGGTCTTCATCCAAAGGCTGACACAAATAACGGATTGTTTATCATTTTCTTCAGATGGGTACAATAATCTACAACCTACTGGAAAAGCATAGGCTGGAGTCTTACTACAATCAATTCATTCAGTTCGGTGTGAAAGATGAGAGAGATTTCATTGATGGTGTTACAGATGAAGACGTGAACAGCATGGGTAAGAGATTATATGGATTTAATGGTAGCTCATGTAAGCATTAACTAGCTAAACCCAATTCCAATTGTGATTTTGGTCATCCATCTATCTATAGTAAATTGACAACATAACAGCACGTTACTAATACCTATTGTACAAATAAGCCATTTCAACAAACACATATTTTTTGTCCACAGCATTTTCTGTAACTAGCCTGTAGTTAGATAAAATTAGCTAAATGTGTGGCAAATCTGCAAAAAAAAAAAGCTTACCACTAGCTTTCTTCACAAATGTGTTCATAATCTACAATCACATATACATTTGTTCCAACCCAACTCCCTTGGGAAACATCCTTATATTGGATGTTAATGGGTACCCCAACTTTCAGCAGCTGTCACAAAGAGTTGGGTTGGAACATTTTTTTCTGTGATAGTATAAACCTTTATGAACACATTTGTGAAGAAAGCTAGTGGTAAGCATTTTTTTTGCAGATTTGCCTCACATTTAGCTAATTTTCCCTTATTACTGCGAAACTGGTATACTTAATGCTGCCACCAAGTGGCAAATAATAAATCTCAACTACTAGCAGTTCATATTTGAAATAGTGCTATGTTCAAACATACAAACTCACCAGCATTGCAGCTGTATGGAAAGCTTGAATTATCCTCTTTATATCTGCAATGTTTTTGTTTCCTAAAACTCCTCCATAGACCTGTTCAGGGTAGCCTGTAGGACCATAACAGGTCTGTAACTCTGAAAGAGTACAAATGGAACCAGATGGAGTGGACCCATTTATGGGGGTCATTAAATAAAACATTTGAGAACCACATAGTACTACTAGTTGATTTATTGATTGATTGATTGATTGAATATTTTATTAGACAATAAGAAAGAAATGCAAACAGCACAATGTACAGCTAGGCATTTTTTTTGTTGGTCCAAAGGGATTTCCGAAGAAAGACCTTGCGGTCTTGTTTCCATCCGGGTCCCATGCACTCACACACATATAGTCAATGAATAATAATCTAAAACGGTTGGTCTCATAATGTGCCATAGATAGCCATTCATATTTTGAAGAAAACCTGGAGACTTGACATTCAGTAATTGGGTCTTATGATCAAAATAAGAATATTATAATAATGGTGTGTACTGTAAATGGAATCTAAAATTTGCCACCGACATGTTTGTCCGTGTATATGGACATATTAATGACCTGGAGTCTGGACATGTTATGAGCTACTCCTTGCAGTCCGATTGTTGGAGTGTGGAAGTGCTCATTTTCAACAACGCAACGTCCTGCTGCCTCCAGCAATATGTGCTATTTCGAAAGGGGTGGAATGCAGGTAGCCTGGCTAATAAGCCAGACTAATATCACTCTGGCTTATTAGCCAGGCTAGAATGCAGGGCCGCTGATCGATTTCCAACGGACGCTTACAAACTCCCAACACTTACAGAGATTAAAATAGGGTGCATTTTGCATCCCAAAACACAGTTTATAGTTAAGGGACGCAATAAAAACGACCTCTGCATCCACAGGATGCACTACTGTACTACTGTACTGTTTTTTTTTCTAGTTTATTTTGCTAGCTTTAGTTATAATAATCATTTCTTCTTCTGTTTTCTACATGAATATAACCATATAAAATGAAATGGGAGTTAAATGCTGAGTCCTAACGTGGTTGAAGTGGGACTCATAAAATGTCCCTGGGACTCATCTAAAAGACCATCCCTGCATACCGGGACTCATTACATTGAAAACCTATGTACATCACGGCACTTATAATCACCTGCACAGAATGTCTTGACAAAGTATAACATGTCTGGGGGATTTTTATGAAACAAAAACTTTGCCGATAGATGATAATTCAAGCTTTCCGTACAGCTGCAATGTTGTCTATACAATCTGATATGACTTTTCTGTTTGGATGTAAACTTTAAAAAGCTGCTAAAAACCCACTTGTTTTGTAAGCATTTTGGTTCGTAATTTTGTCTACATTATGTACTGTGTATTTATAGGTATTTTATTCACTGCTCTTCTCTAATGCATTGTACTATTGTTTTGTGTCATTTTATTGTTGATCTATGTGATGCTCTTGTTTTATTTGATTTTATTGTACAGCACTGTTCGGTTATTTGGCGTTGTTGGGCCGAGGCTCCGACCAGCCCTGGTACTAGGCAGAGTTAAAGGACTAACACGCACAGTTGAACCAAATGCTCCCAATGATAGCTTATATTTGATGAACTCAAACGTGTATTTTATAGGGTTTTTATTAATTCATATTAATTAAACACGTACAATCATACATTCACACGTTCTGTTCACACTTCCCCCCAACTCAAGATGAACACAGTAACCCCGGAATCTGGATTACAGGTCCTATTGGTCTGTGGTTCTATCCTAACTCTGTTTACTATCATTTAAACACTCTAATCTCCCAGATTATGGTACAGTTTAGCTTGTCATAGTTGTTTCTCAGACTTAGTTCAGTACATTAATGGTACATTAATTAAGTGTACATTAAGTGTAATCATGTGGTTTTAATTCTACCTTATCGTTAATCAGATGATGATTGATCAATGATCGGGATGACAAGAACACAGAGAGAACACTGGTTACAATCTAAACATCATATTACATCGATTATGAATAATGCACAAACATCTATTTATAGCACATAATATATAGCAAATACATTACCGCTGGTCTCTGCCTAGACATGTTCACGTTCGATGGTAATTGGTGAATCTAACTCACTTTGTGCCATACAGAATAGTCACAGTGGGCCCTGACTGAAGTCCCACCTTCATGCTACACTTTCAGCCAATCATATGCCACTGACCCATGCATCCCTTCTGCCCTCTCTGTGAGAGGACAGTGTGGAGATCTGACTTTAGGTTAGATTAAACTGTCAGACTATTACAGGTATTTATCATTTAGGCTTTTTACCAACCCAATATATAATAGGTTATTTAGAACACATTTACACAATTGAAAGGGATTAAAGATAGGTTACTTCAATTATTGTATGTTCTATGCTGAGTTGACTCTCCCTGTGAAGAGGAGTCAATAATGGCCTGTCCTACAACAGGAGAAGGGCCGTAAAACCCCCAATGGAATGTGGAATGGAATGTGGGGACCTGCGCTCTCTCACCCTAGAGCAGCTTCTTAATCTCCAATCAATCTGACCCAATATATAATTTCTCATTATGAGCACAAATCTCGCACACCCATAATAAACCAAACAAGCACCTTGTAACATTTGTTTTGAAAGGTGCTTTATAAATACATTTACCTTACCTTACCTGTCAATGGTTGGTATTGCAACTCTAGTTTCCAGATATTCATAATGGGATCTAAGTAAGAGTTGCTTGCGGCTAGGCTACATGCATGCCTACTCCCTCATCACAGTGAAACAAATGCATATCAGAAAAGTAATTTCCTTTTTATTCACTTTTTTTTATCCCATTTCCAGGCTTTACCCAAGTGGAGAAAAATCGTTTTTCGAAAATGAAAGACGAAATTGAAACATTCAGAGCCCCGGTGAACAAATCGTCAAATGTAGAAAAATCAATGGAGCCATTTTGCATTCAGTACAGATACCCTCATTGTCCTGAACCGAAATGCATCAGGGGTGAGTAAATCAATCATAGAAGAGGCCTATCTTTTAACCCATTTATACCTGAGGACGCTTCTAAATCCTCCAGTTTTCTAAAAAACCTGTTTCTTGTGGTGCGCAACCGCACCTGTTTCTTGTGGAGCATAGTGGTGCGCAACCTTTTCATGTCAAGGACCCCCAAAAATATATGTAATTGGCCGCTGACCCCATCTGAAAATATGTTGTTCCAGGGACCCCCCAGAAGCAAAGATTTGAGTTAAAAACGTTCGCTCTGAAAGAATATATATTCAAAGATTTGCACCACATTTTCACGATTTTTCAAAAATAGCAGATCTACAAGCTCGTAGCGTGGCACTCGGTGCCGCGCTATGAGCTTGTAGATCTGCCTGTAGATGGCAGTTATCCACGTAAATGGTGTTAACCAGTGGAGCACAAACGGAAACTAAAAACATTCATTAGATAAATAATATTTAAGTAAACAGATTTTCATAGGAAAAATAAACATGTTCATATTTTTCACCACTTATTCTGTATTTCTCTCCCAATGTTTTTACGTTGTCTGGCTTAACTATGAGACCTTGATATACTATGTCTTTGAGCAATGAGCACTTTGTTACAATGAGTATATTTGTTGTGGAAATGTCCTCAAGTCACCATGGTTACATTGAGGTTAACTTCTGCCTGTAGATATGGACCCTGCACAAAACACAGTTGAAGATCTGATGTTAAGGATCTGCTACCTGGAAAACGTTGGGAATTCGAAAGGTGTCTGCCTATACACAGTTGATGGAATGCCATTGACTGATGACCCTTTCTTCAACACATGTAAGAACTACATAATCTCACATTCTACGGTGTATTATCACTGTATGTAGTAAACCCAAAAGGCTAAAAAGATAATACCAGTGGTCTGGTCTGTTTAGTCTATTGACCGGTCTGCTATTTTTGTGTTGAGCCATGGTAGTATGAATCAGGCTTCACGGATACCCTGCCTGGTTTATTTACTGCATAATCTACAGGGTCTTTAAGAGACCGACACATCGAAAATGGAGCAGAATTGTATGCCATATTTACACCAGTGGAGAACCTGAAGCAAGTCCCTGCAATGCAAAGTCAACAAGCTCCAGATGTCTTGGGAGAAGATACTGTTCGATGTCACATTATGCTGAGGGTGAGCTGAATGAATGATCAAGATGATGACGTGACTAATACAAATTCCACTCTGTTTAACAACGTTACTTTCTGAACTGATACTTTCTCAATCCACCCTGGTCTAAAACATCATTGTTTCTCAAATCCAATTAATGTTTGTTTTAACCCACCACATTTCTCCATAGGGAAACTTTGAAGTCAAAGTGGACTTGGCAACTGACACAATCAACACCTTGAGACTGAAGCTTGCAAATGAAAGTGCAATCCCAGAACATGTTCTCCATTACAGGTAATTTAAAAATCATTGCCATAAAGCAATACATAATTTTAGGTATTATCTTTTATTCAAAACGTCTGAAGCATTTCCTTTGAATGTGCAGAACCGAATACAAAAATGTTTGCCAATGTCATGGTTGTTTATCTGCTGATGCATACTGTACATTGTATATATCATGAACACAACAACCGATCCCAGAGTAGAACATCCATACTGGTGGAAAAATATGCACCCTGTGAAGTGCCTTATACATCAGGGCTATCAACCAACCACATTGTGTGATTTTATAATTGGACATAAATCTCATCACTACTATATACTTTTTTTTCCTTTTCTTCCAGTGAGCATACCAGTGGGCAGACACTGCAACGTTGTGGTGTTTCTGAGGAGTCGACAGTGTACTTTACTTTGTCCTCATTTTGTGAAAAGGCTCCAGGCGACAAAGCATTCTTCGACAATGATGTAGTCTTCATCAATGATGTTGTACCATCAGTCCAACAAACACAGAAAGGAATGAGTGTCTTCTTCTCCTCACTTTATGCAATTGTAAGATTACTGTTACTATGTAGATTTTGTCCTTTTTAAATCATTTTCTTATTCATCTCTTGAAGTTTTTCTTTGCCATTAGATTAACATCGGGTCATTCCTAAAATGTGTTTAAAAAATAAAAGTAAAGCTGCACTATTAGATCTAGGCTAAATTGGATGTCTTGTCTTAGCCTCGCGTAGCTGACTCGCATAAAGCATACATTTATCAATATTCCTTTAAAAAACGAAAACATGGATAAACAAGTATTACTAGATAGTAAATATAGTTTCCGTTAATCTGTTTCAATAATCTTTACTATTTGAATCAATGTGAAAGTGTGAACTTTTAAGTGCAGATGTGGCATGTTTGTGATTTGAAGACTTGCATGTGATGTCTCTTTGCTTTTTCTTTTCTTTTGAGTTTCTTATGTTGGTTTTACAGAATAATCTAGGCCCACATTTTATCATTCTGTCATAGTAGAGTTTTGCCACAGACACTGATTTTATAAAACCTATTTTAGAGAAGGAAAACTTCAGCTGATCGATTCAAGAAAGTGGTTGCATACATACGAAGGCTCACTGGATGCAACCCTCTAGCCCAAAGCTTGTACCAGTTACTCTGCAGGAATGAGGCCTGTTCTGTGACGAGGACTCAGAAGGTGTGGTATTATCCTGCAATGTTAAATGATTGATTGATTCTCTGGTCTTTTACATGTAGGGCTCTTAATGTCTTGACTGGAATCATTCATTTATAGTGATTCTCTGCTTTCATTATCTTGCGGAATTGATTTACTCTCCTTTTTAGATTTCCATCGTTGAAGGCTTGTACGCACTCTTTAGAGAACTTTTGCCTAGACTGGGGGAAAAAAGAGGTGAAAAGATAATCGAGGACCTTGATGTCTTTGAAAACTCCAGATACTGCTGGGCCTATATTTTCGCTGAAGCAGAGGTGTGTTCATATTTGGCAGTATTTCTATTAACCTAGTGAATTGTAACCCCCTGAATAATCGTATTTATTGTACTTATACAGTATAGTATGTCAGAGCTATTACACGGGGCTTGTAATTACTTTCAATAACATTCGGGTAAATTATTTATCCAACACATTATACCCCAATAAAGTTAAAATGCAAATTGGCCCTCATAATATACATATACATTTTTCTTAAAACCCTGTTATGGCAGAAAGAAACATCTCAATTTGAGAACTACGCACCAATGGATCTTAGATCACATGAAGACGTACGTTTCAGTGACCCAGTCAGAGTGCCTGGAGTGCCAGGTGTCTTTGAAAGATCATATGTTCTCCAGAAAATCAAAGGTAAATGCAACTCTATAACGATCTATGGCGATTTTATGTGATTGAATGTTGCGTTCGCTTCATATGGCATTTTGGTAAGAAATAGACCACATTTTTAAGGCAATTACAGGCAAACGGTATGAAGTATCAAAGCCTTGTTTGGTAGTCATTGTCACATGACTCATGACTCCAGAGATTGTGTACATTGATTTGCGAGTTCTGTAGGAGGAGTAGTAGCAGCAAAATGTGTTTTGAAGAAACTCTAAATGGCAGAAAGGGGCTTTACTCTAAGTGGGTGGCTAGCTGTCATTTTTCAAAAAATATAGCTAGGTTTTGAAGGAAACCTACCCATAAACGAAAGGTATTTTGTGAAATTTCTATTTAATACAACCTCTTGTAGTGGCACCATTTGACAAGTTGTGGAGGTTGTTCATTCGCAAAGTTATATATCGATCGGTCCATAGGTGCCTGAGATTAGTCTGCTCACAAACGTTCAGATTCACAGACGGAAGGTGGAAACGGGCAGAACCATAATTGCCGCCCCCTGGCTAGGGGATAATTGTGAAGATATATCTATATTATCAAAAGTTTGGCGCCAAACTACTCCTACATACTTTCACTTACAAAATCCGTCCATTCATACCAACAAAGGGAATATCTGTTCCCAAAATGCCAATAAAGAAATTTTGTAAGCAGAACACATTTAACAGGTATGACAAACATTTTGGAAAAAATAAAAGTTCTTAGTAGGTTTGTCAGCAACATTCTCGCTTGCCATTAGTTTAATCTCAGTGCAATCTCTATTTTGTGTTCAGATGGAGAGAAATTTCCAAACTGCACTGAGAGGAACCTGCAAGCAACGTCCCTAAAAAGAGCAACAGACATTGAGAAGATCTTGCTCAGTCTGCCTCCATTCATCAAAGGCTATAATCTTTGGATTAATCACGGCTGTGCGCCGGGTCAAAAGTATGTACTGTGTATATATATGCTATATTATGTGTTCTATACTGTATACAATGTTATTATTTATGAAGAAATTGTACAGTACAGTATGTGTATCATTCTGTTTTTATTTATTGTTTACAGTGGCTTTACTAATGGAATCAAACTCTAGGGGCAGGGTACATAAAAAACATAACTTGTGCATTTAGGAGCCAGTCTTATCCAGAGAAAGAAATGATGTGCTATTGTAGTTTGATGCAATACAGTGGTTCCTCAGGTGTGATGTTCTTATGAAGTCACATGAATGACATCCTTTGACCAAGACAAATGTTATTTGACATAAAAACTGAATGGATTTTATAGTCTTAATACATTTTACTGCATGGTTCCAGTTCCCCTCCATTCCTAGTAACTAGGGATGTCCCGATTCGTTTCCGATCCCGATACCACAATTTCTGTGTTAGCCGATAGCGAATACCGATACCAGTGTTGTGTTTATAGCTATCTAGCTATATGTCTCGTGTTGTGTTTATACGTAGCTATCTAGCTATATATCTCGTGTTGTGTTTATAACAGACTCCTCACTCAAATGTGCACTTGCAGTTTGGGCAACTCGGAAAGCAAACTGCACATGCTCCAACATTTTATTTACCTGCCATAGTGTCAACCCCTTACCCCCCTGTGTCGGATCGGTGGTTAGACTGGCATATTCACCGATACCGATATGACCCGATATGACAAATAAGGGCCGATACCGATACTTTTCCGATACAGTATCGGGACATCTCTACTAGTAACTGTTAATGAATTCAAGTTTTCAGATTAATATTGAGAAGACAGTTGACAGTATGGCCGAAGGACTGAAGGAATTCCCTCATCTGATGGTGACTCCACCACTACATTTGAAGAATATAGGAATGGATGGACCTCTACTTGTTCTCCTTAGTGAAGGTAACTAACCTATTTTCACATCAAGAGGTTGTTGTACTGTATGGCATGAGGGCATTAACACAGTGCAACATCATCGATTTATACAAATCATAACACCAGCCTTTTGTAGCAGTTTACATGATTCAAATGTACTGAGATTTTATCTGAAATGTGATAAGATTTTTTTATTTCTATTTCCATTGAGAGTCAATCTTCTGTGGCAAAACATATTCTAAAATTAAAGGCTTGGATGTCCCATCCAAATACTAACTTCCAATTTGCCAAACCTTATTGTTTTGCACAATTGAATACATTGAGTTTCACTAAAAGGTTTATTTGAGTTTATTATCAGGGAGTGATTATGAATGTTTTCTTTTTGTCCTCGGTAGATGAACTTGGTGTTTATGTGCGAAAAGACAAAGGTTCCCCTCAGATGATCATGGTGTTTAGTTGTCTAAGTGGCAAATACGAAACTGTGGATGTCGAAAAACTGGCCGCAGAGTGAGTATCCTTTACTTTTGCTATGGTTACATTTAAGATTATTACTATTGAGTAACTAAAACTAGTTGGAAACTAGGTAACTGCTGCTGTAAATATGTTTTTGTATAAGATGTATTTAACGAAATTCATCTACTACTGTACTACCATGCCAGCAAGTCTCAATTTACATGTTGAATTATGTAGATATGAATCTGTGTTTACACTTTTTCAACTTGTACACGTAGAATTGGAGACAGCAGAGGGGACCACGATACATTTGTCACAAGCAGGACTCCAAAAGAGGCGATTCTGGTAATGTTTATTTTTTTCATAATAAGAGTCGAGTCAGGGTGAAGTAACAAATGTCTTTGGAAATAAGAGTTAACTACATCAGCGCCACTCATATACCGTTTATTACACGGCTTGGTTGAATGCTTGATTCTGATTGGTCAATCGCGTAATTCATGAACTTTGACTTTCAATTGCATTATTGCACATAGCCTACATGCAACAATAATATTAGGCCTGCTGCCATTCAGGATGGAAAATAAAATTATCCTTTTGTATTTGGGGAGAAGTATTTCCATGAGGGACTACAGTGGGAAGTACTTGATAATATAAAAACCTTCAGTTGAGTGGGGCGGGGAGGAGCAGCTGTGTTCAACTTTATTTATACTTCGATGAGTTCGATCTCCACTCCATGGTGCTTTGCAGATGGGATTGCTCAATCGGCAAATAGACATAATTTGCCATTTATTATGTTATTTCTGGATAACGACCGATCCACTCTATAACAGACCGATGGCCAGCTGCATCCATACATTATCCCTTAAATAATGCAAATTTGAAAACAAATTTACAAGAAAACTTAAGTTATGAATTTGTTTGTCATGCTTGACATTTCTCCTCATATAAGTAGAACCTGTGTTCTGTATCCCATTTTGGGCGGGAACCCCTTTTGGTGTTTTAAACATTATGTTATAATTTAGCTATTGAAAAATAGCAGATCTACAAGCTCATAGCGCGCCACCGAGTGGCGCGCTATGAGCTTGTAGGTCTGCTATTTTTGAAAAATCGTAAAAATGTGGCGCAAATCTTTGAATATATATTCTTTCAGAGTGAATGTTTTTAACTCGGGTCTAAATGGGTTATAATATCTCCCTTTCATTAGGTACTGGTGGATGGAAGCTCCTCTATGAACGAGGACTGTTACGAGAGTATGGATATCAAGAGGATCGATGCCGTCAAGGAGCTCTTCGATAACTTTGCCACACGGACCATGGCTTATGATTTCCATCATGTGATCGGCCTTGTGAAGTTCGACTCTCTAGTGAAAACCCTCCACACATTCACAGAAACTCTGGAAAAGTTCAAGGTCATTTTCCCATCCCATTATTGTCTTTATATGACCCATTTTCTTCATAAACTATACACAAGCAATGTCTGCCTTTTTTATGGCACTCGTGGAAAAACGATTGTCCTGTACAGGACAGGAAACGGGTAGAGAGATGGGGGGGGGGGGGGGGGGGGAGAGAGAGAGACACTCAGCAAGGTTCGTCGGGATCGGGACTCGAACCTGCGACACACTGTCATGCTGGATTACCAGCCAAGGTGCCTGGACCGCTAAGCCGGCCCAGGCCAGCAGTGTTCTTTTCAAACAAAAATACTTTTCACTGTAAATGTAAAGTTTAATTTGTGGTAGGGGACTGTGAGCTTGTTACTGCATCAATGACTCCTAGTGTTTAGTTAGCTAGGAGGGGAACTGGGGAAGGTAGTGTGATCCCCTCATGCACTTCTTGTGAAGCTGCTGCTGTAAATATCATAGAGCTATAATTTATCTAGAGAACGGATTGAGGAGCGACAGCCCCGCCCCCCCCCACTATTCACTTCCATGGAAGTTGCTCAGTGGTGTTTTTGAAGGACCCGGAAGAACGACAAAGTCTTCCCCTCCTCGAGCGGATTGGTTGGCTCCTATCCTATTGTACCCCTCATGCTGTTGTTGTGGTACATCATTCTACATCACAATTAATTCATAGATTTAACCTGGTCCCATTAGGGAGACGAAGACGACTTCAGCGTTGCCCAGCCATTCTGGGTGCTTGGTAAATATGAGGTGATTGTGCAATGGAGGAGATGTGTTCACGTGCGGGCGGCGGTGGCTCAGGGGTAGAGTGGCTGGATGGTAACCGCAAGGTTGCCTGTTCGAACCCCGGCTGCCCCAGAGTTAGTGTCGAAGTGTCCTTGAGCAAGACACTGAACCCCAAATTGCTCCCGATGTGCTGGCTAGTGCCTTGCATGGTTTCTTCCGCCATCGGTGTATGAATGTGTGTGTGAATGTGTGAATTGATGCACAATCTATGTAAAGCGCCTTGGATAAAGGTGCTATGCACCATTTACCACGTGTGGTTGTCCACATCCTCAAGCCCAGCAATGGGAGTCAGCAGTGATAGGGACTGTAGTACACGGGGGGGGGGGGGGGAATGAGCAGATTGGGAGAAAGAATAATCATCTTTCTAAAAAAAATATATATATATATATTATTTATGTCATACATTTATAGGAACACATTCGCAATCTGGAAGCAACGGGATGCACCAGACTCTACGATGCCCTTCACCATGGAGCAAAGGAGTTGGAAAAGGTCAAGATGAAGTTCCCAGATTGCAGACTTCGCATCATATGTCTTACAGATGGAACCGATGAAGGGTGAATTTACTGTCATGTTTGCAATTTTACTCCATCTATTGTAATGTTGCCTGTGACGGGATTGTGGGAATCACGACGTGATCGTCTGCCCCGTAGATCAAACAGAAATCCAGTTCCGGTTGCTACCAAGCTGATAAACGACACAATCATTGTGGATGCAATCCTTCTCGGAGACGTGGAGAATAACATGCTGCATGGAATTAGCAATGCAACAGGTACTGTTTGATGTGGTCAGTAGGTAAAGCATTACTATCAAATTGTCAAAGAGGCAAAAATAATTAGAATACAGAATATTTGAACACTTGTGTCTGTATCTTTGGAGCCTATCTCACATCTGAATGCATGTGGTTTCAGGTGGTTGCTGTTTCAAACCAAAGACGAGCATCGACGGCCTGAAGCTGTTTGAGATTGAGACGGTTCTTTCTCTGGAGATGAGGAAACCCAAAGACGAACTCGATCCATTTACACTCAATGAAGTTTGTTACACTACTACACAGGGTTGGGGGTGGCAATAGGAGGGGGGGGGGGGCTTTTAATCTCAAGGCATGCTTTAACCAAATGCCATAGGGACTTGTCTAAGTTAGAATGTACCATTACATTTTGGCTCAGTAGCGCTCAGTTCGGAACATTCAAAAAATTCTGCGCATCTGTTTTTCAGCATGAAAAACATGGGTAATTTGTCAGTACAAGTGATTGAACATGGTGGCGATTCATATTCTAATGATGCTATTGATTATCATTTACAGAGGGTTTTAACGAGTCTCTTTGCCAGTCGTGGATATGATGAATTCCCAGAAGCTTCACTGCCAAAGGAGTTGAAGAACAAAGTGACAACAACAGAGAAGTAAATAATGGGAGCAATCTCCTCAAAGAATTCGATCTACATATTGATTACATTTTTAAATTGTTTGTTTGTTGACTATATTTCAAATTACTTTTATTTCATTAGTGTGTTTCATTAGTGTTGCAGGTTTTTCTTCTGTATTCACTTTACGGATACAATACTACTGTTATACTATTGTGTGTATATTATTCTTATTCAAACAAGTGTCCGCCACCTCCCCCAAAGCACAGCCCTCTCCCTCCCGCCACCTCCCCCAAAGCACAGCCCTCGCCCTCCCGCCACCTCCCCCAAAGCACAGCCCTCTCCCTCCCGCCACCTCCCCCAAAGCACAGCCCTCTCCCTCCCGCCACCTCCCCCAAAGCACAGCCCTCTCCCTCCCGCCACCTCCCCCAAAGCACAGCCCTCTCCCTCCCGCCACCTCCCCCAAAGCAAAGCCCTCTCCCTCCCGCCACCTCCCCCAAAGCACAGCCCTCTCCCTCCCGCCACCTCCCCCAAAGCACAGCCCTCTCCCTCCCAACCATTACATTCTAAAGCTGCATTCATACTCCAGTTTGTGGTGATAGCTTATCACCGCGGTGTAGTTTTTTTAAGGCTTAGAGAACTACAACATTACGTCATTCGCCGCAGTGATCAGCTATCACCGTGGACCCCGACACATCTCTCTGTTTTTACTATCAGACGAGTCCTTTCACTCTGGAGCTATCACCCCCCCGTTCACTGATTGGTCTACAAGTTGGGTGGGCGGTTTTGCAGTTACGGGGGTTTTGTATCTGAACCAGAGGGAGGCAGGGTCTGTGCTTAAGGCTCATGCATACTCCAGTTTTAGGTGATAAGTTATCACCTTCACCTACAGTATCACCGTCACTTTCATAGCGAGTCGAGGCTATCATACTCGCGGTGATGTCCTTAACAGGTTTATAATTTTTCTCCTAGTGCTCTGAAAAAGAGGATTCAGGAGTGTAAGAGTGGGCGTTTCATGGACCGGACCAAACGCATCCTGGAGGAGTTGAAGAGTCTCCACTGTGATCCCCATCCATTCTTCCACATCTATCCATCAGATCCAGAGGCAGATCCAGACTGGGAGACGGATTCAGACTCGGACTCTGGCTCTGGCTCTACGTCAGATTCTGATTCAGAGTCAGACTTGAGTAAGTGGTTCGAGTAGTCTGTCATGTAACTTAGTTTGTAATGTACAGTAACTGCTTTGGTTCTTAATGATGTTTAAAATTGTGTTTAACCCATTTAGGCCTGACCTCGAAATTTAAAAAAAATCTTCTAAATCCTCCAGTTTTCTGAAATAAATATTTTCAAGATCTTTCAAAAATAGCAGACCTACAAGCTCGTAGCGCGCCACTCGGTGGCGCGCTATGAGCTTGTAGATCTGCTATTTTTCAATAGCTAAATTATAACATAATGTTTAAAACACCAAAAGGGGTTCCCGCCAAGAATGGGTTAAAGACTATTTTGCATTTAATTTAAATTAATTGATCTATGCACTCTGTATTGAATATACTATTATTTTGGGTATTTTATGCACTGCCTTCTGCAGGCAAGTTGTTCATGCGTTCACTTCCTCTTGCAATGATATTGATCAATGATAGGTGTGTGTGGTAGATGTCAACATTACTCTACCCTTACTGGGAACATCCTGAGCAAGGTTCTGCCTCCCCCTTGTGAGTTGTCAGGTGCTGTACACAGGATTGTCTCATTGGAGGTCAGGTTTTGGCCTGCTCGTATCTCTGGGCTGAATCAGGAGTCGAGACCCAAAAGACTGCTTCCCTAGCTTAACAACCTTTCTCATTGCTGGTCCAGAACGGTTTATTACAATGATAAAGCTTCTATGAATCATAGTCCAACCAAGTTGGGACTATGAAGTTATGTAGTCGAGGAACTATAAGTTATGTAGTCGAGGATTGGCTACCACAAGGATACAAGAATACATTTTATTGAGTTGAGAATTGGTAAGCCAGAGGCTCTTTTTTTTATCAGAAGGTCACTGGTTCCACTCCCGGCTCACCCAACGTGTCAAAGTTTCCCTGAACAAAATTAAACAGATTTTTAAGTCATTGCTACTGAAACAAATACAAAATAATTGGTGATAATATAGGTAAGGGGTGTATCTGCTCTATAATCCTACCACCCCATAGTGATAAGTGATCTGAAGCAAAAAAAAAAGTTTCAGCAGTCAACCTTTAATGTTCGTTTTAAACCTTTCAGCCTTCTGGAAGCTGGCCATGGAGGGTCCTCCTGACACGCCGTATGAGAAAGGAGTCTTTGAGCTCTACTGCCAGTTTGGTCCTGACTATCCTGTGAAACCTCCTCTGGTCCGCTTCGTCACACGTGTATCCTCATTATTACATCAGTCATGAACGCACACTGATATTATATTCAAAGTAATATATATATTTGTTTCATTTTTAAGTTATTATGCACACCCGGTCGGCTCAGAGACGGGTGCGTAGGCAGGTATCAGAATTCACAAGTGTTCTTAACCTAAGCATAGATACATCATTGCAACATCAACAGCGTGGGCCGAATCTGCCACAATATATTTGACCGTAACTACAACGCCCAAATCACCATGAGGGAAATCCTGGACGCCATATATGGACTGCTCATCATCCCTGAGCCTGAAGACCCCCTGGACAGGTTGTTCCACTTTTCCACTACATCACCTAAAATGTTTTGACAGTAAGGCAAATTATTTGTATTATAGCTCAGTGGTTTTCAACCCATTTCATATCAAGGTCCATTATTCATTCAGCCACATAGAGTTTGAGCCACAGATCAACGTTTGATGAGATTTAGCCTCTCAGACCTAAAACTAAAGAATGTTGTTGTCGTTGGATAATAATTTGTCCACTACATCCTCCAATCCATCCATCCAATCGAAACCCGCACCCTCCCGCCCGTCAATCATCAGTTCCGCACCCATTATTTATATAAAACTCAAAACCAAACCGTATCACAGGCACCGATAGCTATCTTTGACTTTATTTAATCCATGGGGCGACTGGCTCAGGAGGTAGAGCAGGTCGTCCAATGATCCATGGGTCGGCGGTTCGAATCCCGGCTCCTCCTGTCTACATGTCGAAGTGTCCTTGGGCAAGACGCTGAACCCCAAATTGCTCCCGATGTGCTGGTTGGTACCTTGCATGGCTTCCGCTGCAATCGGTGTATGAATGGGTGAATGTAATGCACAATCTATGTAAAGCGCCTTGGATAAAGGCGCTATATAAATGCACCATTTATTTATTTTCATTTATAACACCGCATGTGGTGGTGGGTGGCGGGGCGGCGGCAGTGTGCGGCGGCGGCAGTGCGTTGCACACGGAATGGAAGACATGTAGTTGACTGAGGCTATGCTGCTTATTATCACAACATAAAGCTATCATGATTTCGACCTAAATGGCAAATATATCAACAAGGATAGGATGATAAGAAATAAAAAGATTAGCCTGATGAAAGTCTTGATCCAAGGCTGTTTCTGTATCAAAATTACGTTAGATCTAAGGGTGGCTTGAGTGTACAGGGTTTGATGAGGGCCCAGTTAGGGTCGGGCCTTAATTTTCGGGCCTGTTGAGAACTCTAGTTTTCGCCGGCTGCCAGGCGCGGCTGCACTAATAACTTTGGGGCAGGCCCGTCTAGAGTTTAAATGGACAGGTATCGGTCAAAAGGGAGACATCAAAGAGGAAGGATGGATGGTGGAGGATCAACATATGGAATGTCAGAACAGGTCAGCTCCATATATAGAGATCTAAGGGTTTGAGGTCAGATGTAGAGTTGCTGGCCAATATTGATGACATCAGGGATCTCCAGACCACTGGTTGAGAACCACAGCACATTTATACAAAGTAATTTGACATTACAATTTAAATGTGGCCTCATTTTAAGGAAACGCAATGCTTTTTTAATAAGGCATTTAACATGAATATGTATCTATTTGGAAGCATTTTGGCGGAGGACTTCTTGACCAGCCGTGATCGGTACGAACAAGCAGCCAAGGACAACACAGAGAAAAATGCAGCGACCTCAATCGATGACGTGGAGAAGGTGAGGAGTTATTTCCTTTTGCGTTGTAGGTCTCTGAGCAACTCGCCTATTTAAAATGAACAATTAGTTGCACATATTGATTCTGTTCTCTTATTCATTTATAGAAACTGGTGGGTCAAGCTCCTGGTGCTCCACCCCAACATCTGATGTGTCCACTGACCAAGAGGATGTTTGTTGACCCTGTTAAAACAATCCATGGAACGGTGTACGAGCGCAAGGCCATCGAGAATCGTCTCAAAATGTGAGTACACAA